>NC_083463.1:1645460-1652960 GCF_030014155.1 Tachysurus vachellii
TGTGTGTGTGTGTGTGTGATTACCAACACGGACACTGGGCGTCTCTGCCATCTCACTCATGTCAAGCTTCTCTCATGTTCTACATTTCATGTGACGGATTGGCTCTCAGACTGTAGATTAGACTGTAGATTAGACTTCAGATTAGACTGTAGATTAGACTGTAGATTAGACTGTAGATTAGACTTCAGATTAGACTGTAGATTAGACTGTAGATTAGACTTCAGATTATACTGTAGATTAGACTGTAGATTAGACTGTAGATTAGACTGTAGATTAGACTGTAGATTAGACTGTAGATTAGACTTTACCTAAACTTTTCAGATTGATAAATTCTTCAGAAAACCGAAAAACATAAAAGAGTGAACAACTTTAAACTGAAGAGGGCGAAGTAAGAAATGTATTGTGTTCAGCGTAGCAGACGTTCCTCCTTCATTAATCATTCATTTCTTCCTCTTACTGTATGAACACCATTTATAAACACCAATAAGTGTTAAGGTCATGAATCTAATTCAAATATTAACAAAAACTACTAAAAAGACTGAGGTTCATGACTTAAAGCTAATTAAGAAAACAAGAAACAATAATCAACGTTAATTGGGACATCTAAAATGTTAAGTAGCACAATAACGACTTTGACTGAACAAACTAGCCTGTATGCTAACACATAAACATTAAGCTACAGTGATGAGCATTTGGTCACATTAAATCTTTTTTCTGGTGTGTAAAATGTCTCTTTAGTTTCATGGCCTTTAGCAGAGAGGCAAAAGCCCCAAGCAGGTTAAATCCTCACGCCTGTTTGCCCCGGGGCAGAATCTGAATCTGAATCAGAGTGAATTGGACACTTTTGGTTCATTTGTTAAAACATTAGCATAAAACTCTGTCTTTTATCAGAATGGTAAGAAAAACTGAACAAACTAAGTGTGAATAGAAATATACTATTATTATTATTATTATTATTATTATTATTATTATTATTATTATTATAATATATACACAATATATTAAAGATAGTTATATAAATGACCAGTTAAACCTTTTTCCCAGTACAATAATGTTCCATTTGACAGAAACAGACTTTCTCTCAGTATAAAGAAGCGTCTGATGTTGTGTCTGTGGGTCTGATCTAAAGTGAGTCTGATCTAAAGTGAGTCTGATCTAAAGTGAGTCTGATCTAAAGTGAGTCTGATCTAAAGTGAGTCTGATCTAAAGTGAGACTGATCTAAAGTGAGTCTGATCTAAAGTGAGTCTGATCTAAAGTGAGTCTGATCTAAAGTGAGTCAGGACTCTGTTGTAGTTTCAGTGTGTATTAGACGTGTGTTTGTCCCTCTGTTGATGATCTGACACTGAATTTTAGTGTTGAAGAGAAATCTGAGCTGCTTTTTAGATGAACAAACACTCAGAGCTTCTCAGAGAGCAGAAATGGGTTTGATATCAACATTTACTCTGAACATACAAACATCTGTGTGGAGAAAAAATACTTTTCTATAAATCTATCAGCTCTAGTGTTGTAGAGAAAAACAGAAACAGTGATGAAACTCTACAAAGTCCTGAGTGTCTACTTTCATATGAGCTTCATATTAACACCAGTGTGGAGTGAGACGTGAGGAAGACGTTCAGTCATCAACACGGACACGAGACAATTTTGTTCCTCTATAAAAAAAGAGTTCAGACTTGGTCTTAGTCTTGGACTTGACTTGATTACCAGGTAAACAGCAGGTGAGACGTGAGACATCAGCAGTTTCATGTTTCCTCTACAATATTCCTGAAGGATTTTCTCAAACTCTTGCTGTTGTCTTCAGCTCCAAAATCTCTGAGCTTGCAATCAAACATCTTACCTTCATCAGGAACCTTCAATAAAATCCCAGAGCAATATATAAAACCTCATCTGTTCTTCTCTCCTTCCCAATGTTGATCTCATCATGCAGTTTTCCTCTCATAAAGTTTGCCAGCGTTATATTTCCATTGAGGAAAGCGCTGAGAAAACCTTCAGCACCTCCTGAGAAGATCCAAAGTGCAGAAGAATGAAACTTTACCATGATGTTACACTTACATTCTTCTGACTCTCAACATTCAGACAATGAAGGATGGAAGGATGGATGGATGGATGGAGGGAAGGAAGGAATGAAGGAAAGGGGTGAATGGATAGAAGGGTGAAAGAACAGAATGAAGGAAGGAAGGAATGATGGATGGATCGACAGATGGAAGGAAGGAAGGAATGATCTCAGTGTGAATGAATATCATTTTGCTCCTACACTTCAGAGTGATTCAACACTAGTCCACTACAGTGATGGAGATGAAGAGCCACAGAGGATCTGAGCACTCAGGAGCGAGTGATGGAGCTGGAGATGGAGGTGAAGTGCACAGGCTGATCATTATCTCTACATCAAGATGAAGGATCTTTTGGAAAAGCGAAGCCGCGGCGGTCAGTAATGTAGCGATGGCAGGGGCAGTAGGATGAGTATCGCCCTCATCAGCACAGCCGCTCCAGTCCTCCCACCTACTGCGCCTTCAAGCAGAGTCATTAATAACACCCCGCTGTTCTGCCTCCCTGAGAAAAAGCCCCTGCAGAGGCAAAGACCAAGCGCAGCAATTCAGACCAAAACTCATTAGTCTTCCTCCCTCGGCCTTGAGGAAGCTGCCAGCAGCTCAGATTGAGGTCTTTTTCACAGAACGAGTTTCAACCTTTCAGCAGTAAGAGAAATGGAAGAGTTGAGCAAGGTAAAGGAAGAACGAGAGAGAAAGATAGAGACTTTTTACCTCCACTTGAATTGCTGCCACACTTCGACTTCAAGATCCATGAGACTAACACACCGCCAAAAGCCTTTTAATCAAAACGATCAAATCCATTAATCATTAGTTCTGTTTGGATTCAGACGAGAAACGTCTCGTTGTACATACGGTCCAATCTAAGTCTGACTCTGAGTCTGATCTCAAGTCTTCAAGCTCCACGTTTTTGACCTTGAATTCTTGAATGTTGAATGATCTACATGTCCAAGTCATAATGTTGAGTCTAGCGTCAGGTCTCAGACCTTCAGAGCCAGGTCTAAACTTCAAACTCTTAGCTACAGGTTTGGATGAAGTTTCAAATCAAATGTCTGGTTAAAAAAGTGTTTTAGAATAAAATAGTTAAAATAAAAACCCCGTAAATTAAACTAAAAGCCTCGTGACAGACGAAGCGAATAATCAGTGAAGGTTTTGTTTGGAGATTTTCACTTGGATTTACTCCAGAACGTGAGGTTTGTGTATGAAAGCCAAGTGAGAAACAAGACCAAACTGGAAAATAAGTGTTTTGAGAAAGCTTTCTTTATTAAACTTTGGTTAAACTAACTGTCCAACAGTTTATACACTTATGCTCACTTATAAACTGTTTATAACATCCGCAGTAAGACATTGTTCTCTAAAAATAGTGTCGTCTCCAGTGTAAAGGCATTTGACAAAAAAAAAAAAAAAAAAAAAAAAGCCAAAAATGAAGCCACTCCCGAGTGTATTTTTGCAACACCACAGGCCTCTTCAGGACACACACACACACACACACACACACACACACACACACACATACGTACATCTGGTCCATTTCCCAATGCTTTGGATATTCTACTCTGTACAAATGAGTGTTAAATCAAACGAAAAATGAAACAAACACCTATTTCTGAAGTGACACTTTAGGACCAGGGACTGGTGAGAACCTCAGATATTCACCGCATATTTAAACACAGTGCAAATCCACACTGAGAATGTGGTGACTTCCCAAAAAAACACCAACATTGTGTGTGTGTGTGTGTGTGTGTTTGGGGTGGGGGGTGGGTGGACGTAGCTCTTTATTTTACAGTACTGTAAAAATCCTCCGAGTTTAACAGAAGACCATTTAATAATCCTAAATCATTTAACGATCGGATTTTAAAAGGCTGCGTGATGCTAAAACACAGCGGTGACGCAGTTATACAGAACAATGCAGTATTTAACCACAGTTTGGGTTTTTTGGGTGTAACTAATGTGAAAAAAACTTTTAACGGCAAAAAACAAACGTGTCTCTGAAGAATTTTAAAAATGTTCAATGTTACTTTGCCCTACAAGCCCAACCTGAGTAACGTATTACTACACACTCAAATGATGTAACATAAAACTTAATTTCGCACAATCCTTATATAATTATAGACATTAGCTGTAATACAACATTTATTTATTCGCTTCTAGACGAAGTTACTGTAAAATAAAGCGCTAACAATGTAATAGCTAAAAAAAAAAAATGACAAAACTGAGGCAACTTCAGGACTAAAAATTCAGATAACTTCAGAGTTTGACCACAAAATCTCCTGAATCCTGTTACAAAAACTCTACAGCTCTGAAATCAGATCATCAGCTTAAACAAACAAACAAGAAAAAAACAAACAGAAATCTTACACAACACTAACATTTCCTATGAATCCTGTGTTCATAATGCGTTATAATGCATGAACAGTGTGTTATAATACCTGCTGTATTAAGTCTGTAATAGTTAGTGATAGACACACAAGAAAATGTGAGGTTTCATAATGCCTTATAACATCTCTTCATGATGTAATGCATTATAACACAAGCTCCGACATTGTTTCTAACTGATGTGACAAGAAGCCTGACATAAGGCTGTAATAGTGATATACGTGTATAATACTCTTGGTAACAACCTGATAACATCAGGTGACGTAACACGCATCTGAGTTTGTGATGCTTTATAACAAGCTCTGGTTTAGTCTTGAGTTCTCATTATGAGTTAGAAGCTTTGATGATGCACTAATACATGACATAAGCCAGCAGCAGATGCATAACACATACATACAACTTCATAATACCTCTCTTTGTAATGCATTATAACACAAGCTTTGTTATTGTTTTAAGGTGTAATAATGCATTATAAAGGGTTGACATGAGTAATACTTTAGGTAACAACTACAGGTGACAAACAATATCTGTTTACGTTGTAATGCATTATAACACAAGATCGCCTCTAGACAAAATCATGCATTATAAAGCACATATATGTTATAATACCTGGAATAAGTCTGTTATAGTGACATCCAATACTTTAGAAAGCATTTAAAAATGGCTTCATAATGTCAGATTACATAACACTGAAATCTGACCATGCCATAATGCATTATAGACACTCTGCTTTAGTGTCTGGATGTTATAATGTCTTATGTAAGGTGACATTACAGCCAAAATAAGCACAAATGCCATGCAGTAAACAGTACATATAATACCTTATAACACACTATGACAGCTTTTACTTTATAAAGTTTTACACATGTAACATTAGTGATTATCAGGATTGTGCATTATAAGGTATTATATAAGCTGTATAACATCTTCTCATCTTCTACCGCTTATCCGAACTACCTCGGGTCACGGGGAGCCTGTGCCTATCTCAGGCGTCATTAGGCATCAAGACAGGATACACCCTGGACGGAGTGCCAACCCATCACAGGGCACACACACACACACACACACACACACACACACACTCTCATTCACTCACACACTACGGACAATTTTCCAGAGATGCCAATCAACCTACCATGCATGTCTTTGGACCGGGGGAGGAAACCGGAGTACCCGGAGGAAACCCCCGAGGCACGGGGAGAACATGCAAACTCCACACACACAAGGTGGAGGTGGGAATCGAACCCCGACCCTGGAGGTGTGAGGCCAACGTGCTAACCACTAAGCCACCGTGCCCCCCTGTATAACATCATAAAGTATTATCTACGTAACTTTATTTATTAGCAATAACACAAAATATTGGCAGGTGGAACATAACATACACAATCCTACATAAAAGCCGACGCTTTATAGCAGGTAATAACAGTATTATAAAATATTCTAAGGTATTATGAATGCTATATGACACACTGAACACATCTCTATAACGCATCATGAACACAGGATTTATAAGAGCTGGACATCAGAGTTAGTAATTTAGCACCTAATTGTGAGATTTTGCACAAACTCGTGTCCAGGATTGAAATCAGGACAATAAACATGTTGGTGTTTATAGAATAAATCCAGCACAATGAACCGTAAACAGCCAGCGACCAGGAACGTGTTCACAGATCAGCGTTAGTGCTTCATGTAGATAAATACGACAACAATAACCAACAGCACACACCACATGGCTTAGAAGAATAAATTTGCATATCGACTGTAATTAACTCTCTCTGGTGGTGTTATAGATAAAATAACAAAAAACTGTCAAGTTCCAAACACACTGTAAAAAAAAGTGTGGATTAAACCAGGGGCTGTTGGTTTGTTGCTATAAAAATACGAGCAGCTTCAATATTCATGAGATGCATCTTTGGTATGAATACGATCCAAAAAATACAGTAAAAAAAACCTGGCAAAATATTTGCAATAGACGATTTTAGGATTTTCGGGAAATCTGGAAAGCGTGAGTCATGAGGTACGAACTCCAGAGTCAATTTGGTATGTAGTGCACGAAGAGAAAAGGAGCTGCATCAATGATTCATTACTATGTGTGTGTGTGTGTGTGTGTGTGTGTGTGTGTGTGTGTTGTGAGATTCCCTACTGAGTGAATAATTCCAGAAAAACTTTATATATGAACGTGTTAACATTGTGCTGGTGTGTGTGTGTGTTGTGTGTGTGTAGGCATGCACTTTGTGTGTGTGTGTGTGTGTGTGTTGTGAAATTCCCTACCGAGTGAATAATTCCAGAAAAACTTTGTGTTGGCATGCACTTGTGTTTGTGTCTGTCTGTGTGTGTCTGTGTGTCTGTAGGCATGCACTTGTGTTTGTGTCTGTCTGTGTGTGTCTGTGTGTGTGTGTTTGTGTGTGTCTGTAGGCATGCACTTGTGTGTGTGTGTGTGTGTCTGTATGTGTGTCTGTGTGTGTGTGTGTCTGTAGGCATGCACTTGTGTTTGTGTCTGTCTGTGTGTGTCTGTGTGTGTCTGTAGGCATGCACTTGTGTTTGTGTCTGTCTGTGTGTGTCTGTGTGTGTGTGTTTGTGTGTGTCTGTAGGCATGCACTTGTGTGTGTGTGTGTGTCTGTATGTGTGTCTGTGTGTGTCTATAGGCATGCACGTGTGTGTTTGTAGGCATGCACTTGTGTGTGTGTGTGTGTGTGTGTGTCTTTAAGCTCCAGGTCCAAATAAATAACAGCTTAGATAAAGGAACAGAACGTCTCTGGAGGAAATGAACTTGGGAAGATTTTTTCCTGGTAAAAACACATTAAGACAATCCAGTTTGAACATGTAGTCGTCTCTACTCCAAAACAAAATAATCTTTATTCTGAAAAACCTGTACACATCTAAAATATAGACTGTATATAATAATAGTACCCATGTCATAAAATAATTCTGAAAAATAGAATTAAAAAAAAAAACGTGCAAATTTGGAGTGAAATCCTCTGCATCAGGAACCCGAGTGTTCTCGGAGTGGCCCGGGCGTCAGGTTCTCCGAGACGTCAGAACCCTTCTTATAAGCGACACCTCCACAGGGGGGCGACGCGA
>NC_083463.1:1657960-1662960 GCF_030014155.1 Tachysurus vachellii
CTCCCTACACACAACACCTTACACACAGCTCCCTACACACCCCACCCTGCTCCCTACACACAGCTCCCTACACCCTGTGTGCTCCTACACAAATGTTCCTTCATCATCTTCAGCCTCTTTATCCTGGACAGATTCAGAGTCAATCTGAAGAATTCTGAGTACGATGAGAAATAAGACAGGATCCAAGTCCATCACACACACACACACACACACACACACGCACGCGCACGCACGCGCACGCGCACGCACACGCACACGCACACGCACACGCACACGCACACGCACACGCACACACGCACACGCGCACGCACACGCACACGCACGCGCACGCACACGCACACGCACACACACACACGCACACACGCACACACGCACACGCACCTCTAAGGGTGATTTAGAGTCACTAACCACCTACATGTTCTGGGATGTTGGAGAAATCTGCTACAGCTTTACTGGGACACTGAAAACCCACACAGACTGTAAGAGAGACCTAGAAATGTAAAGAAGAAGGGAAAGAGTAGAGAAAAAGTAAAAAGAAGAGGAAGAAAGATAGATCAAAAAAGAAAGAAAATAGAGGTCAAGAAAAAATGTGAACAAGCAAAAAGGATAAGAGCAAAAAATAAAAAGTAAGAAAAGGGAATATATTTAGAAAGAAAATAAAAGAGTTCAATGTTCTAAAGAGTGAAACATTAACAAAGAGACAGCAGGAGGAAGTGAAGCTTTCTCAGGAGGTTCTACAGGTTCTGGGCTGATTAGAGCAGGGAACCGGCAGTGCTGTAGGTTCTATACTTCTGTAAGTGTTTGTGTGTTTACAGATGTTTCCTCACCCAGGTTTTGGTTTCGATGCCGAGCTGCAGCAGGATGGTGAGGAGTGCGAGGGTGGTGATGGGCGTGCCCCAGGTAAACAGATCTACATCAGAGTCAGCGTACGCCTGTGACATCATCAACAAACAACAACAATAATTAGTATTGTTTATTAAACAAAACCCACAAACTAACAACTGAGAAAAGACTCACAAAGTAGGGGATGAAGAAACAGACGAGACTTTGGTAGAAAGCATCGATCATATTCATCCAGAACATGTAGGGCTTATATTCCTGAAAACACACAAAGTACAAAACCAATGAAGCAAGTGATAAAGAAAGAATTCATCAGGAAAGAATAACAAAAAAGAAAGATAGAAGGTTAAAGATAGAGAGGAAGGAAAGAGGAACGAGCTGAAGATTCAAAACATGAAGAATATTTAGCAGATTCCTCATGAAGACGTCTTTTAATTAAGCCAATTGTTGTGTTATGTTGTTAGGGTGTCATTGTGTTGTAATGTTGGTATTGTACAGTTGTGATGGTGTTGTGTTGTTGTGGTGCCATGTTATATTGTCAGAGTGTTGTGGTATTTTATTATACTGTTACGGTGTTGAGGAGTCACAGTGTTGTGGTTGAGGAGTCACAGTGTTGTGGTTGAGGAGTCACAGTGTTGTGGTTGAGGAGTCACAGTGTTGTGGTTGAGGAGTCACAGTGTTGTGGTTGAGGAGTCACAGTGTTGTGGTTGAGGAGTCACGGTGTTGTGGTTGAGGAGTCACAGTGTTGTGGTTGAGGAGTCACAGTGTTGTGGTTGAGGAGTCACAGTGTTGTGGTTGAGGAGTCACAGTGTTGTGGTTGAGGAGTCACAGTGTCGTGGTTGAGGAGTCACAGTGTCGTGGTTGAGGAGTCACAGTGTCGTGTTGAGGAGTCACAGTGTCGTGTTGAGGAGTCACAGTGTCGTGTTGAGGAGTCACAGTGTTGTGGTTGAGGAGTCACAGTGTCGTGTTGAGGAGTCACAGTGTTGTGGTTGAGGAGTCACAGTGTTGTGGTTGAGGAGTCACAGTGTCGTGGTTGAGGAGTCACAGTGTCGTGTTGAGGAGTCACAGTGTCGTGTTGAGGAGTCACAGTGTCGTGTTGAGGAGTCACAGTGTCGTGTTGAGGAGTCACAGTGTCGTGTTGAGGAGTCACAGTGTCGTGTTGAGGAGTCACAGTGTCGTGTTGAGGAGTCACAGTGTCGTGTTGAGGAGTCACAGTGTCGTGTTGAGGAGTCACAGCGTTGTGTTGAGGAGTCACAGTGTTGTGGTTGAGGAGTCACAGTGTTGTGGTTGAGGAGTCACAGTGTCGTGTTGAGGAGTCACAGTGTTGTGGTTGAGGAGTCACAGTGTCCTGTTGAGGAGTCACAGTGTCGTGGTTGAGGAGTCACAGTGTCGTGGTTGAGGAGTCACAGTGTCGTGTTGAGGAGTCACAGTGTCGTGTTGAGGAGTCACAGTGTCGTGTTGAGGAGTCACAGTGTTGTGGTTGAGGAGTCACAGTGTCGTGTTGAGGAGTCACAGTGTTGTGGTTGAGGAGTCACAGTGTTGTGGTTGAGGAGTCACAGTGTTGTGGTTGAGGAGTCACAGTGTTGTGGTTGAGGAGTCACGGTGTTGTGGTTGAGGAGTCACAGTGTTGTGGTTGAGGAGTCACAGTGTCGTGGTTGAGGAGTCACAGTGTCGTGGTTGAGGAGTCACAGTGTCGTGTTGAGGAGTCACAGTGTCGTGTTGAGGAGTCACAGTGTCGTGTTGAGGAGTCACAGCGTCGTGTTGAGGAGTCACAGCGTCGTGTTGAGGAGTCACAGTGTCGTGTTGAGGAGTCACAGTGTCGTGTTGAGGAGTCACAGTGTCGTGTTGAGGAGTCACAGTGTCGTGTTGAGGAGTCACAGCGTTGTGTTGAGGAGTCACAGTGTTGTGGTTGAGGAGTCACAGTGTTGTGGTTGAGGAGTCACAGTGTTGTGGTTGAGGAGTCACAGTGTTGTGGTTGAGGAGTCACAGTGTCGTGGTTGAGGAGTCACAGTGTCGTGGTTGAGGAGTCACAGTGTCGTGTTGAGGAGTCACAGTGTCGTGTTGAGGAGTCACAGTGTCGTGTTGAGGAGTCACAGTGTCGTGTTGAGGAGTCACAGCGTCGTGTTGAGGAGTCACAGCGTCGTGTTGAGGAGTCACAGTGTCGTGTTGAGGAGTCACAGTGTCGTGTTGAGGAGTCACAGTGTCGTGTTGAGGAGTCACAGTGTCGTGTTGAGGAGTCACAGTGTCGTGTTGAGGAGTCACAGCGTTGTGTTGAGGAGTCACAGTGTTGTGGTTGAGGAGTCACAGTGTTGTGGTTGAGGAGTCACAGTGTCGTGTTGAGGAGTCACAGTGTCGTGTTGAGGAGTCACAGTGTTGTGGTTGAGGAGTCACAGTGTCCTGTTGAGGAGTCACAGTGTTGTGGTTGAGGAGTCACAGTGTCCTGTTGAGGAGTCACAGTGTCCTGTTGAGGAGTCACAGTGTCGTGTTGAGGAGTCACAGTGTCGTGTTGAGGAGTCACAGTGTCGTGTTGAGGAGTCACAGTGTTGTGGTTGAGGAGTCACAGTGTTGTGGTTGAGGAGTCACAGTGTTGTGGTTGAGGAGTCACAGTGTCGTGTTGAGGAGTCACAGTGTCCTGTTGAGGAGTCACAGTGTTGTGGTTGAGGAGTCACAGTGTCCTGTTGAGGAGTCACAGTGTCCTGTTGAGGAGTCACAGTGTCCTGTTGAGGAGTCACAGTGTCGTGTTGAGGAGTCACAGTGTTGTGGTTGAGGAGTCACAGTGTCCTGTTGAGGAGTCACGGTGTCGTGGTTGAGGAGTCACGGTGTCGTGGTGAGGAGTCACAGTGTCGTGTTGAGGAGTCACAGTGTCGTGTTGAGGAGTCACAGTGTCGTGTTGAGGAGTCACAGTGTCGTGTTGAGGAGTCACAGTGTCGTGTTGAGGAGTCACAGTGTCGTGTTGAGGAGTCACAGTGTTGTGTTGAGGAGTCACGGTGTTGTGTTATAATGGTGAACTGGGCTGAAGAAGCTCAATGTCAAAAGCAAAATGTCCTTATTATCTGTTTATAACCTCATTCTTTATAACAGACATAAACACAACAAACGTCTAATTTACTGATCGTGTTCAAGCCAAACAGGTCAGAAGCTCCAGATGTGTCCGATAAACAGACGAAGACACAAATACTGAGGGAACAAATGATAGAAAGTGAAGAGACAATAAAGTGAGGAATGTCTGTTAAAACCCCTCCTACACGTCTCTTACCACCGCTTCAACACGTGGTCTTGTGCTTCAGGGGAAAGAAAAAATAAATGAATAGAGAAAGAAACTTCTGGAACGATGTGGAGTTTGTAACCCAGCTGAGTTTTGCACACTTCTCCACAGCTGAGCTCCTGGATGTTCTCCAGCACCCTGTGATGATGAACAGTCCCTCAGGAATCAGACACTTTCCTCTCCGTCCTCCGGCTTACGTGGCGACGACACGCCGCCCAGCTGCTGCTCCGAGCGCCGATTCGTTACAGCAAACGTGTCGACGGCACACGACATAAAAGACTTCTCAAAACTACAGCTCCTGATTCCACACAGTGAACATCAGCGGCCAATGGATAGACGGACAGACAGCCTGAGAGACGCACGGACGGACGGACGGACGGAGGGACAGCCTGAGAGACGCACGGACGGACGGACGGAGGGACAGCCTGAGAGACGCAAGGACGGACGGACAGCCTGAGAGACGCACGGACGGACGGAGGGACAGCCTGAGAGACGCACGGACGGACGGACGGAGGGACAGCCTGAGAGACGGACGGACGGAGGGACAGCCTGAGAGACGCACGGACGGAGGGACAGCCTGAGAGACGCACGGACGGAGGGACAGCCTGAGAGACGCACGGACGGAGGGACAGCCTGAGAGACGCACGGACGGAGGGACAGCCTGAGAGACGCACGGACGGAGGGACAGCCTGAGAGACGCACGGACGGAGGGACAGCCTGAGAGACGCACGGACGGAGGGACAGCCTGAGAGACGCACGGACGGAGGGACAGCCTGAGAGACGCACGGACGGACAGCCTGAGAGACGCACGGACGGACGCACGGACGGAGGGACAGCCTGAGAGACAGACGGACGGAGGGACAGCCTGAGAGACGCACGGACGGAGGGACAGCCT
>NC_083463.1:1667960-1670460 GCF_030014155.1 Tachysurus vachellii
GGGGTGGAGCCAGAGCTTGGAGACAGGAAGTGAATGCTGGTGTAGTCCTGCTGGACAAGCCGGGTTGCATGAGGATCAGACGAGGAACTGCACAGGAACTTAGAGTGGATGTAGTGCAAGCTTTCATCAAGAAGAACAGCACAGGCCTCCTGAGGAACAAACACACACGCGCACATAAACACACGCGCGCACACAGACACACGTGCACATAAACACACGCGCGCACACAGACACACACAGACACAGACGCGCACACACACACAGACGCGCACGCGCACACACACACAGACGCGCACACAAACACAGACGCGCACGCACACACACACAGACACGCACGCATACACACAGACACACACAGACACACACAGACACGCACGCATACACACAGACACACAAAGACGCGCACGCACACAGACAGACGCGCACACACACACACAGACGCGCACACAGACGCACACACACACACAGGCACACACACACAGGCGCGCACGCACACACACAGGCACGCACGCACACACACAGGCACGCACGCACACACACACACACAGGCACGCACGCACACACACACACAGGCACGCACGCACGCACACACACAGGCACGCACGCACGCACACACACACACAGGCACGCACGCACACACACACACAGGCACACACACAGGCACGCACGCACACACAGGCACGCACGCACACACACAGGCACACACGCACACACATAGGCACGCACGCACACACACAGGCACGCACGCGCACAAACACACACAGGCACACACGCACACACATAGGCACGCACGCACACACACAGGCACGCACGCGCACACACACACACAGGCACGCACACACACACACACACACACACAGGCACGCGCACACACACACAGGCACGCGCACACACACACAGGCACGCGCACACACACACAGGCACGCGCACACACACACAGGCACGCGCACACACACACAGGCACGCGCACACACACACAGGCACGCGCACACACACACAGGCACGCGCACACACACACAGGCACGCGCACACACACACAGGCACGCGCACACACACAGGCACGCGCACACACACAGGCACGCGCACACACACAGGCACGCGCACACACACACAGGCACGCGCACACACACACAGGCACGCGCACACACACACACACACACACACAGGCACGCGCACACACACAGGCACGCGCACACACACACACACACACACACACACACACACACAGGCACGCGCACACACACACAGGCACGCGCACACACACACAGGCACGCGCACACACACACAGGCACGCGCACACACACACACACACAGGCACGCACACACACACACACACACACACACACAGACACAGACTTTTTTTAAAACCTGTAAAACACTCACTTCCTGCTTCTTACAGTTTACTGTGTACTAAATTTATAAAATTTATAAAAGTTTAAAGTAAGCTAATACTCAGTTTGTTTAATTTTTTTTTTAACTAACGGGTTACTGAGCTGACTGGATAATATAAAATTAGCATATTTGAATAAAGTTTCATATTTGTATAAAATACTCAGCTCTTTGTTCTTGCCCTGTCTCACCAAGGAGACGTTGGGGTTCTGTTTCTGAGTAAAATGAAAAGAAAGGAAATGAGCTTGATTAGCGGTTAGCGGTTTGTACCTGCGAGTCGGCGTTGAGTGTGATGATTTCCTCCTCGGGGTCGAGCAGTTTGCAGGCATAGGCGATGTTGATGGCTGTCTCCTGTTTGTCCCCCGTCAGAACCCAGATCTGCAGCCCCGCCGTCCTCAGAGCAGCGATGGTCTCCGGTACGCCGTCCTGCAGCCGGTCCTCGACCCCTGTTGCCCCTGATGACCAGATTAAACACCTTTTAATTACATTTATTACTCAATAAAAATAAACAACTTAAACTCTGACGTGAATCCTTCGACTAAATTTGACACTTTTTAAAAAAAACTTTTAATTTGCAACAGAATTACGAACCTAATGAATGCATTTAATTAGCAATATTAGATAAGCTAACAGTTAGTTATAACAGAACTAAAGCCACATAAGGCAATAGGCTAATTAGCAAACTAACCTTATACTAACTGCTGTACTTGTAGCTGAGATCGCAAGCTACTGAAAAACTAGCAAAGAGTAAATCAGTAGACTAGAACATAAGGAAGCTATCTTATTAGCCAACAGAACATCTAACATTATGCTAACTTATTACCAATGTGCATTAAAATACTTTTACAATCAGCTAGCAATCTAGCAAACACTAGGCTATATAATAGGTCACTTGTACGCTAGCTAACATCAAGCTAAATTGTAGCCAGTTAGCTTTCTTTGCTACTATTTTACATAATCAAAAAATGAAACTTATAGTAGCTAGCTTGCTAACATTAACACTGGTGATAGTAGCTCAAATCACCAGTAAGAACACTAACATTAAGCTAACTGCTATCCTGCACAAACCAGCACAAAAAACACGTAAACCAAATTGCTAGCAAGTAAAAAA
>NC_083463.1:1672960-1742960 GCF_030014155.1 Tachysurus vachellii
ATTGTTACACCACGTAGGGATCGTTTATTTGTGTAGTAAAAAAAGTGCGAATTCTTGTTGGTGTTTATGGTTCATACTGACTTCCTGTTATTAATGTAACCATGGCAACGGACAAATAGTGAACACTCGTTTTCTGCACAAGCCTAGAGCAGTTCATATTTATTATCAAAGTCTGTCTGTCTGTCTGTCTGTCTGTCTGTCTGTCTGTCTATCTATCTATCTAGTGAAGAAACAATATTATACTTAAATATTATTGTTCCTTCACATCTACAGACAGACAGACAGAGACGGACAGATAGATAGATAGATAGACAGACAGACAGACAGACAGACAGAGAGATGGACAGACAAACAGACAGACAGATAGATAGATAGATAGACAGACAGACAGACAGACAGACAGACAGACAGACAGAGAGATGGACAGACAAACAGACAGACAGATAGATAGATAGACAGACAGACAGACAGATAGACAGAGAGATGAACAGACAAAGACAGACAGATAGATAGATAGATAGATAGATAGATAGATAGATAGATAGATAGATAGATAGATAGATAGATAGATAGATGGACAGACAGACAGACAGACCAACTGAAGAGGAGCTCATGTTGATGGAGTAATCTGGGCAAAAAGAATATTTGAATATAAATGCTATACAGATGATTTGTAACTGAGCCCCGCCCCCTGGAGAACGTTTCCACAAGCGCCCCCCTGCTCCCAGTCTGAGGTGTTTGGTGGAACTGGCGATGGTTTTAAAGGTCAACATGCGAGCCTCACGAACATTTCTTAGCTCCTGCATCCTGACAAGAAGCCCACACCAGAGTGGAGTGAGATTGTCGCTTAAAACGCATCCAAGAGTGGGCGAAAGTGCCAAGCCTCGCCTCGCCTCGCCTGGCCTGGCCTCGCCTCCCCCCCTGTGATTCATCAGCAGGCTGCGCGACGGTGGCTTGCCAGCACGACACGATATCTGCTCGGAGCTCCGCCACCTGCTTCCTACAGCGACACAACAGAAGGAGACGACTTCATCTCTGGCAGCCGTCTTAAACCACTGTTTTTTTTACGGTTTGGAATATTACTGGGAATAGACGCAGCGTCCGAAAGCCAAAATTATTTCTTCATTTAACAGCAGCTGAGGAGAAGCCAAAAGTCAAAATAAATATATACATCCTGTTTAAATGACACTGAAGTACAACAGTGAGGCATTTCTTTTAAAACGTGGTGTTTTAACCGGTGTCGATGGCTAAAGCGGTGTATAATGGCCTGGGATTATTATCTCCACACCTGCATTAAACACAGCAGGGTTCATGAATATGCATGATCAGTATGCAAATCAGCAAGCAAGATGCACAGTTTCAGGCTCAAATTACATCATCAATTTGTCACCAATTTATTTAACAGCAGCAAATCTGTCAGGATATATTTCAACGTTACCGTGACAACCGCAGCGTTGTTCACCGAATTCAGTGAAGTTAGCGAGCAGGCTAGAACATAGCTATGTTCTGTGGCTAGGTGTCATAACTGGCATATGAACAATTCGAAGTATCACCATATTGTAGAACCATAATGTCTGCATCAATAAGCCACTGCTCTGTTACTCAATAACTCAAGGCGCAGGTCAGGCCAGAAAAAAGGCGGCCATGTTTGTTTTTCCATTTGAACATGGAGGCCAAGTCTGTACGGTGTTGTAGAATTTGTTCACACACTTCAAAAGGAGGCATAAAGCTGTGAGCTGCCACTTCCCTTCAGGAGTGTTAGCTCTGGCCTGGTCTGCGTTTCCTACTGAATGGAGTCATTGTAGAGTCTGGAGCTGCTGAATCCAGACCGGAGCTCCACCCAGATGTGGTCACATGACGTTCTCTCGCTCTTATTTTCAGCCACGTCAACTTTCAAGCTCGATATTTTCCTTTTCGATAGAATTCACTGGTGAAACTCTCACGGCTCAACTATCCAGTGTTGTAATGTAACGGAGCACAAACACTTCGTTACTGTACTTAAGTAGAAATGACACGTATCTGTACTTTACTTCACTAATTAAATTTATGTCAACTTTCACTTTTACTCCACTACATTTCCTAGATAAAATGTCCACTTTTACTCTGTTATATTTCCACTAAACGTCTTCGTTACTCGTTACTACAAACTAAAATCAGAAGAAATGTGTGTGACTGTAATAAGGGAGGTTTGGTGAATCACTGCTCCTAGATTACATTACGCTCCACACACTCTATTTCAGCGTAATGTTGTCAAAGGAGCAGTGGTGGAGCCAGAGGGGTGTCCGGGGTGACAATGAACACCCCTGACATCTGATTGGCCACCCCAGGTACCACCCCGAATTTTTATTTGATAGCATTGGAAGTTTGGTGCTGATCGACATCTCATTTCACCTATCAAAAGAAGTCTTCGTTTGACGTTTGGTCGCGGCGCCGCTCAACATTTCAAATCCATCAAATCAATGACAATAAAGAGTTGAGAGGTAGAGAAGAAAACTGTAACATCAGATTACGCTAAGTTTTGAGATTAAACATCAGGATTTAGTTTTCCAGAAAAATATTTCGAAAGTTACGTCGCTATATAAATTGACGTTAGACGCTTTAACAGATTAATCAGACAAGAGACATCGGTTCGTTCCCCAGTTTAACCATAATATACATGACGTAGACATTTGTGTTAGTTATACACGTATACAGTGCAGTGTGTGTGTGTGTGTGTGTGTGTAAGTCTTTAACTGTTTAGCTAATATGAGGTAACTAGTTTTACAGTGTTAGTGTTTAATGTTGTTATTAAACTATGTATCTGGTAACGTTACTCAAAAGATTACTGACACCCTGTTAGCTATCATACAGGTGATTATAGTAGTCATTTATGCTGACAGTTGATTTTAAAGAGCAATTATTATTATAGTGGGATTTATAGTTAAAGTTGAGTTTTAATTAAAAAACATCTGTATTTGATGCTTAAATGTATTATATTCATGTGTCATATTTTTACATTGGGTCAATAAAAAAATGAAAAGAAAGACAGAGATATCAGAAGCAAACACATACAGATCAGGTACAGACCCCAGCCCCCCGCCCCCAGCCCCCACATCACCACAGTACCCCAGAGCAGCTTCCTGCCTGATGCTAGTAATCAGACGTCACAAGAACCACCAACAGGTTTGAGAACCCACCAGGCAGACAGTCAGTCAGTCACGTGTCCAGTTCAGAATGTAACTTTAGCTTGTTATAGATGATTTCATCAGTTTAGGCTTTACATAAAAATGTAATTAGGTGTTGGTTTGTGTGACGTACATAAGATAAAAAAATAACATAATATATTATAAATTATAAAATAGATTATGAGAGATATACTGTATTCTATCTCTAATGAGCAATTATGGGATTCATCCATGCTCCTTGTTAGGGTCATTTGTGTCATAGTCTGTGGACTCCCTAAAGTTACCCCCTAAAGTTACCCCCTGGCCACCCCCTGGCCACCCCCTGGACACCCCATTTGCAGGAAATGTTTCTGTACATTGGAATAAAAGATTCTTCCTACCAGATGAAGAGCCTCTTATGTCCACCGAAAACCACTGAAATTTTACTTTTTACTTTTACTTCAAATACTTAAGTACATTAAATATCAGATACTTTAAGACTTTTACTTGAGTAATATTCTAAAAGGTGACTTTCACTTCTACTAAAGTCTTTTTCTAGTAAGATACTTGTACTTTTACTCACGTATTGCTTTGTACTATTTTATACAACACTGCAGGTAACGTTGAAGATTGAGCTCCAGTTGCTCGGGGGGTGGGGGTGGGGGTATTGTGAAAATAGACAGAACACCAAATAAACATGATGTTTATATTGTGATTTATTATATTGTGATTTTGAGACAACTTGACGACCATCAACATCATTCTTATCGTCTAATCACCACTGTTCATGTGGACCAATCACCATTCACCATTATGCCTATCGTCCTGTCATCCAATTGCTATTGTTCCTATCATCAAGTCACCAATGTTCCTGTCAACCAATCACAGATCTCCGTATTTCCTACCAACTAGCAGTCATTTTGATCTCGTACCTGTTGCAGGTGGTCTGATGAGGTCCATGATGACCGAGTCGGCTCCTTTGGTGTAGACGGTAATCTGCTCGGTCAGTGGATGTCGCACCACCACAGACATGCGCTTACGTGTGGAGTCGAACCCGAGCGTGTGCAGCAGCTCGAAGCTTAGCTTCCCCACATGTGGCAGCTCCACAGTCACCTGATCCGCCAGTCGGCCCACCAGGGCACAGTTGTAGGCCCGCGCGGCGTACACCAGAGCCGCTTCATCCGGAGACTCCGCTTCATAACGTAGCTCGCCTTCATCACGAGCAGGAGCCCTGGAGTGTCCTTGAAGGACGGGGCTGAAGGCCTGCTGCAAACGCTCCTCGTCTAGCTTAGCCAGCGCAATCTCGGCTGACGGAGACGACAGGACGCTGGAGGTGGCACGCTGAGACGACGAGCATTTGGTGGCCAGGCTGGACGAGCTGCTGTTGTTGGAGCCGGACGTCAGGCGACTTGGCGTGAAGCGCTTGATAAAGTCCTCAATGGTCTTTACCGGAGATTTCAGCTCAAAACGACGCACCTAAAAAAAAAAAAATTCACTTCAGATCTGATTTCATTAGAACATTATCTTCATGTTTTTCTGCAAGTTTCTCTGCCGATGTTTTTCATTTCTTTTCTATAATATTAAACAGTTAGTATAATATGGATTATTATTAATTAATTCAATGATTTTTTTTTTAAATGAAATGAAACTACAAATAAATCAGATTATTGATTATTATTTATTTATTTTATTTATTTATTAATACTTTTTTTCAATCAAGAATTATATTTCAACCAAATTACAGATTGATTTTTTTTATTTTAGTGTTAAAACTTCATGTTCTGTCTCTACAACAAGCCACAAACAAGTCATGTGTGTGTGAGACGTGTGTTTGTGTTGAGGTCCACACCCATGAAGATCTTGGCAGTGATTAGCTCCAGTTAAGGGAAGGGCTGCTGTGGGCTATCTGCACTTCACACACTCCCTCACTCACATCACTCAAGTCCACATAATCATTTCGACATAAACCCAGAGTCTGATCCGGGCGGAGCGCTCGGACGTGACGGGTTCAACATGTCGGACTCGTGGGCCACGCCTGCAGGAGAAACGTGCAGCAGAACTTCAGGAGTCCAGGATCAAAGTGAGGGATGTGTAAGATGAGACGTGGCCATGAGTGTTTCAGACTTCTCAACTATTCACTTTATACACAGCATTAACATTAATATAATGAGGAACATGTTAACTTTAGACTTTTGGCCATTTTTGACTACAATTTATAAACCAAAAGAAGATCTGTAAAGCGAGGAAGTCGAGAGAAGAGCCAAAATGGTGAAAAGGGGGCGGAGATTTTTTTTTTTAAATCCCTAAATAACGGGACACGCCGCAGTGGCACTTCGATCAGCTCGACTGAGGCTCATACTGGTCACACGGGTCAGACTCCCACTGGGACACTGGGACCAGTCAGGGATCAGCGTGAACACACAGACTCACCTTCTGGCGTGGCTGATTGGGCGACGACACGACCACCGTGTTGCAGATGGTGAGAGCGATGAAGAAGTCGAAGACGTCACACAGGTCAGGAGGAATCTGGCTGAGGAGCTGATTGTGGAAGCGCATGAACTCCATCTGACTGCCGCACTCGTTCACCTTCTCCATCAGCTGAGGATCCGGAGTGATGTCTTTCTCCTACAGAGACGTTAACACCACGCATTACGGGAGAACATTCCAGAACAAACACAACACAACTCTGGGGATTTTCAGATCACGCTACACTTCCTGTGTCTGCTAACTAGCTCGTCATTTCAACACACTACACGTTAAGAAGGTTCCACAAAATGTCTCGTTTTTAACCAAGTTTGTTTTTTTTTTTTGTTCATGTTTTTTACAACAAAGAAATTCAGAGGTAATTAGGTTAGCGATTGATGCTAAGTGGTATATAATTATAGTATACATTTAATACTTTATGTTGATGTTCTCATTAAGTTTGGATATTTGTTTTCATCTGTGTAAAGCTAGCGAGCTAATTCCTTAGTCATAAGAGAATACTGTTCTCGTTGCTTAGCAACAGCATTCGACGTTTTCCACAGTATTTTGGACTGGATGCTGAATGCTAGCTTGCTAAAGTCCCAAATTTCACAATTACCATTAGATTTACATTTAAAGATAAACGTAAACTGTAAAGCAGGACTAACTTTATTTAGGTCTGCACTGACAGACCAGTGTGTGTTAGTAAGTGTGTGTATTGTACTTTTGTGTGATGTAGTGTGAGTGTGTGTATGTTGTGAGTGTGTATTGTACTGTGTGTGTTTTGTAGTTTGTGTTGTACTTTTGAGTGTTGAAAGTGGGTGTGGTGTTGTAGTGTGTGTGTGTGGTGTTGTAGTTTGTGTGTGTGTGGTTTTGTAGTGTGTGTGTGTGTGTGTGTGTGGTGTTGTATTGTGTGTGTGTGTGGTTTTGTAGTGTGTGTGTGTGGTGTTGTAGTGTGTGTGTGTGAGTGAGTTTCTGTAGTGTTGTAGTGTGTGTGTGTGTGTGTGTGTGTGTGTGTGGTTTTGTAGTGTGTGTGTGTGGTGTTGTAGTGTGTGTGTGTTGTGTTGTAGAGTGTGTGTGTGAGTGAGTTTCTGTAGTGTTGTAGTGTGTGTGTGGTGTAGTGTGTGTAGTGTGTGTGAGTTTCTGTAGTGTATGTGTGTGTGTGGTGTTGTTGTGTGTCTGTGTGTGGTGTAGTGAGTTTATGTGTGTGTGAGTGAGTTACTGTCGAATGTGTGTGTGGTGTTGTAGTGTGTGTGTGGTGTTGTAGTGTGTGTAGTCTGTGTAGTAGTGTGTGTTTATAGTGTGTGCACCCGTGTGTGTTTATAGTGTGTGCACCCGTGTGTGTGTGTAGTGTGTGTGTAGTAGTGCAGAATGTGTATGTGTGGTGTTGTAGTGTGTGTAGTGTAGTGTGTGTGTGTAGTGTAGTGTGTGTACCATGGGGCTTATGAAGGCGGTGTGTTTGGACAGGATGTTTATGTGTGTGTGTGTGTGTGTGTGTGTACCATGGGGCTGCTGAAGGCGGTGTGTTTGGACAGGATGTTTATGTGTGTGTGTGTGTGTGTGTGTGTGTGTACCATGGGGCTGCTGAAGGCGGTGTGTTTGGACAGGATGCTGGCCCTCTTGGCCTCGGCTCTGCTCCCTGTGCGTCGATGTGATTTGGTGCTCTGTGAGCGCAGGACGACTCGGCCGCTGTGTTGACTACACACACTGTCTCTCCTGGGTAAAGTTCCTCCGTGAGACACACACTCCTCCTCCTCAGAGTCCACGTCCTGGTACATCATCGCCAGCCTCCGCGCTGCAGCGGCACAAACAGTGACATGTTTATAAAGTAAAAAACGCTCCAGCTTCAGTGTAGACCAGAGTGTGTGACTCTTGTTGACTCAGTTGATGACTGTAACGTGTGTGTGTGTGTCTGTGTGTGTGTTTGTGTGTGTGTCTGTCTCTCTGTGTGTGTGTCTGTGTGTGTGTCTGTGTCTCTGTGTGTGTGTCTATGTGTGTGTGTGTCTCTCTGTGTGTGTGTCTCTGTGTGTGTGTGTGCCTGTGTGTGTGTCTGTGTGTGTGTGTCTCTGTGTCTGTATGTGTCTCTCTGTGTGTGTGTCTCTGTGTCTGTATGTGTCGCTCTGTGTGTGTGTCTCTGTGTGTGTGTCTGTGTGTGTCTGTGTGTGTGTCTCTGTGTCTGTATGTGTCTCTCTGTGTGTGTGTCTCTGTGTGTGTGTCTGTGTGTGTGTGTCTGTGTGTGTGTGCGTGTCTGTGTGTGTGTGTGTGCGTGTCTGTGTGTCTCTGTGTGTCTGTGTGTGTGTGTCTCTGTGTGTCTGTGTGTGTATCTGTGTGCGTGTGTGTATCTGCGTGTGTGTGTGTGTGTGTGTGTGAGACGGAGATCCATGAACTCAACAACGTATATACACACATCATGATTTTAAATTTGCACAGAATTGAGAAATTAAGTTTCTAAACAACAACAAAAAAACAAACAAAAATAAACCACAAAAAAAAAAATCCACAAAATAACTTCAACTTTATTCCAAAAATCTTGAATTATTTTATATTAAAATCAGCTCCATGTTGTCACCTGTTCAAAACGACACATTACCTTATAAGGAAAAGAGGGTGGAGCCTAACTGTCCTGTCTAGGGGCT
Organism: Tachysurus vachellii; assembly: GCF_030014155.1. Lineage (NCBI taxonomy): Eukaryota > Metazoa > Chordata > Actinopteri > Siluriformes > Bagridae > Tachysurus > Tachysurus vachellii. Next base: position 1,681,203 of record NC_083463.1, read on the forward strand.
ACGAACATAGTGTGAATATTGTAGATAATTATTGAAATGATATTGATTTATATTTCAAAAAAAGATTAGTTTTAATTAGTCTGTTATAAATAAATAAATAGATAAATAAATAAATAGATAAATAAATAGATAAATAAATAAATAGATAAATAAATAAATAAATAAATAGATAAATAAATAGATAAATAAATAAATAAATAGATAGATAGATAGATAGATAGATAGATAGATAGATAGATAAATAAATAGATAAATAAATAAATAAATAGATAAATAAATAGATAAATAAATAAATAAATAGATAGATAGATAGATAGATAGATAAATAAATAAATAAATAGATAAATAAATAGATAAATAAATAAATAGATAAATAAATAAATAAATAAATAGATAGATAGATAGATAGATAGATAAATAAATAAATAAATAAATCAGTACTGAAAATAATGATTAGTTTCAGTATCATTTGAAACTGCTGACTGATTTCAGTCATTAAAGTTAGCGAGCTCATGCTAACCGTTAGCGTCATGTGAGTACTCGACTCCAGCCACGGTGCAGCGGCGGAACACCATCTTGTTCTCGGTGAGCGTTCCCGTCTTATCAGAGAAGATGTACTGCATCTGGCCGAGGTCCTCTGTGATGTTGAGAGCTCGACACTGCAGGTGAGAGTCCGTCTCCTCGTCATACAGCTCCACGTCCTGGTGGATGAAGTAAACCTGACAGATCTTCACGATCTCGATGGAGACGAAGAGTGAGATGGGGATCAGCACCTGGGCATCAGGAGGAACATCAGGTGTTAACACCAACAGGAGTGAGGGACCTCTCTCTACACACACCACCTCTCTACACACACACACACACACACCACCTCTCTCTACACACACACACACCACCTCTCTCTACACACACCACCTCTCTCTACACACACCTCCTCTCTACACACACACACACCCACCTCCTCTCTACACACACACACACCTCCTCTCTACACACACACACCCACCTCCTCTCTACACACACACACCCACCTCCTCTCTACACACACACACACCCACCTCCTCTCTACACACACACACCCACCTCCTCTCTACACACACACCCACACACACCCACCTCCTCTCTACACACACACACCCACCTCCTCTCTACACACACACACACACACCCACCTCCTCTCTACACACACCCCCCCACCTCCACTCTACACACCCCACCTCCACTCTACACACCCCCCACCTCCTCTCTACACACACCCACCCACCTCCTCTCTACACACACCCCCCACCTCCACTCTACACACCCCCACTTCCACTCTACACAACCCCCCTCCTCTCTACTCATACCACCTCTCTCTACACACACCACCTCTCTACACACACACACCACCTCTCTCTACACACACCACCTCTCTCTACACACACCTCCTCTCTACACACACCTCCTCTCTACACACACCTCCTCTCTACACACACCCCTCCTCTCTACACACACCTCCTCTCTACACACACCCCTCCTCTCTACACACACCCCTCCTCTCTACACACACCCCTCCTCTCTACACACACCTCCTCTCTACACACACACCTCCTCTCTACACACACACCTCCTCTCTACACACACACCTCCTCTCTACACACACACCTCCTCTACACACACACCTCCTCTCTACACACACCACCTCTCTCTACACACACCACCTCTCTCTACACACACCACCTCTCTCTACACACACCTCCTCTCTACACACACCCCTCCTCTCTACACACACACCTCCTCTCTACACACACACCTCCTCTCTACACACACCTCCTCTCTACACACACCTCCTCTCTACACACACCTCTCTACACAAGCTTCACTTTAATAATAAAGTTTATAAAAATGTATGTGAATTTTTTTCATTAAAATAAATTGACAATTAAATTTTCAGCACTAAAATAGATTTATAATAATATTGTGTAGAATAAAGAAATAAAACATCTAAATAAAAAACTAAAAACTACACGTTGAGATCAGAATGTGTTCAGTTTGGTGCTTCAGTGATGTTCAGCTCGTCTCAGCAGCGCTGCTTCTCACCTGGAACACGATGATCATGGTGAGGAACAGATACACGGCCGAGACGACCGGAGACAGATCAGTTCCCTCAGGACTCAGAACATCAAACACTGGCCTCTTATCACCGTACTGAAACATCCACAAACCGTGACCTACACACACACACACACACACACACACACACAAAGAAAACACACACAGAGAAAACACACAGACACACACAAAGAAAACACAATACACACACAGAGAAAACACAATACACACACACAGAGAAAACACAACACACACACAGAAAACACACACACAGAGAAAACACACACAAACGCACACACAGAAAACACACAGACACACAAAGAAAACACACAAACAGAGAAAACACAATACACACACACAGAACACACACACACACACAAAGAAAACACACACACACGCACACAGAAAACACACACAGAGAAAACACAATACACACACACAGAAAACACAATACACACACACACAGAAAACACACACACAGAAAACACAATACACACACAGAAAACACACACACAGAGAAAACACACACACAGAAAACACACAGACACACAAAGAAAACACAATACACACACACAGAAAACACACACACACACACACAAAGAAAACACACACACGCACACAGAAAACACACACACGCACACAGAAAACACACACACGCACACAGAAAACACACACACGCACACAGAAAACACACACACGCACACAGAAAACACACACACACACACACACACACACAGAAAACACACACAAAAAAAAACACACACACAGAAAACACACACACACACAGAAAACACACAAAAAAAACACACACACAGAACACACACACACAGAGAAAACACAACACACACACAGAAAACAATACACACACACACAGAGAAAACACAATACACACACACAGAAAACACACACACACAAAACACACACACAAAACACAATACACACACAGAGAAAACACAAACACATACACACAGCACAAACAAAACAACACACAGAAGAAGATGCTGCTTAGTGATGTGGTTGCGTATGTGTTCTGTAGAGACACTGTGTGTGTGTGTGTGTGTGTGTATAAACTCTACGTACCGATGGCGGAGAACAGACACATGACCAGCAGGATGATGACACACCAGAAGACGTCGACGTTCATCCTCCGCTCCAGTTTACTTCGTTTGTATCGCGGCCCGTTGTTGTTTAACATGGCTTTAGTTTCATGACCTGAAAAACAAACACAACAGTGATTTGTTAAGTGAGAACGACACTAACTGACTGACGCTGGGGTGAACAGTGATTTGGAAAGTGGGTGGAGCTCTGAACAGGAGTGGATTAGAGTGGGCGGGGCTTCAACTAGGTGACTTGTTACCTGCATAGATGACGATGCCCACAGCTTCCTCTGTGTTACGAATGGTGCAGCCTCTAAGCAGCAGGTTGTCTTTGTAGAGACCATCTCTCCTTCCATTACGATGGAGTCTGTCTCACACACACACACACACACACACACACACACACACACACACACACACACACACACACACACACACACACACACACACACACACACACCTGTTATTTCATAAAACACAGTGCAGATTAATAACAGTGCCTCAGGCTGTGGACAGATCAGAGCAGTGGCTTCACCCCATCACACATGCAGCATCAGCATGAAAAGGAGCAGGAGGAACAACTCGTCCAACAGAACTACAGTGTGTATACACACACACACACACACACACACACACACACACACACACACACACACACACACACACACACACACACACAGAGCCCTGGGCCTTTCACCCTCCTCATTGGCAGATGTTCTCTGGGGTAACTGGGTAACAGAGCGTTGGTTGCACACCAGCAGCATCTGTTCTCCATCACACTGAGATATAAATGTCATAATAATTCTCCACCCTGTCAGCTGACTCACTGCCCTGCTACCATCAGCACAAAGTCTTCATCTGCTGCTCTTCTACACCTTCAAACACACACACACCTTCTCACACACACACACACACAGGTACCATGCGGTACTTGCTCTAATTAAAGGTAACCCCAGGTTAAACCCCCCTAAGGTGGAACACACTAATGTTTGTTATCAGTCCAGAGACGAAATAAACCTTCAGCTGAGAATCTTCAAAACACACTCCTGTATTTCACCATCAAAATGAAACCGACTCCTACTTTAGTTGGGTGGAGCTACAACTAAAATAGATTACTGATTGGAATTGTCTGAGTCTTCAGTAGTGTGATGTGGTTTGGTTAGAGTGGGCGGAGCTCTGCTCTCTGATTGGGTGAGATGTGATTTGGTTAGAGTGGGCGGAGCTCTGCTCTCTGATTGGGTGAGATGTGATTTGGTTAGAGTGGGCGGAGCTCTGCTCTCTGGGTAAGATGTGGTCTGGTTAGAGTGGGCGGAGCTCTGCTCTCTGATTGGGTGAGATGTGATTTGGTTAGAGTGGGCGGAGCTCTGCTCTCTGATTGGCTGAGATGTGATTTGGTTAGAGTGGGCGGAGCTCTGCTCTCTGGGTAAGATGTGGTCTGGTTAGAGTGGGCGGAGCTCTGCTCTGATTGGCTGAGATGTGGTTTGGTTAGAGTGGGCGGAGCTCTCCTCTCTGATTGGGTGAGATGTGATTTGGTTAGAGTGGGCGGAGCTCTGCTCTCTGATTGGGTGAGATGTGATTTGGTTAGAGTGGGCGGAGCTCTGCTCTCTGATTGGGTGAGATGTGGTTTGGTTAGAGTGGGCGGAGCTCTGCTCTCTGATTGGGTGAGATGTGGTTTGGTTAGAGTGGGCGGAGCTCCGCTCTCTGATTGGGTGAGATGTGGTTTGGTTAGAGTGGGCGGAGCTCTGCTCTCTGATTGGGTGAGATGTGGTTTGGTTAGAGTGGGCGGAGCGCTGCTCTCTGATTGGGTGAGATATGGTTTGGTTAGAGTGGGCAGAGCTCTGCTCTCTGATTGGGTGAGATGTGGTTTGGTTAGAGTGGGCGGAGCGCTGCTCTCTGATTGGGTGAGATGTGATTTGGTTAGATTGGGCGGAGTTCTGCTCTCTGATTGGGTGAGATATGGTTTGGTTAGAGTGGGCGGAGTTCTGCTCTCTGATTGGGTGAGATGTGGTTTGGTTAGAGTGGGCGGAGTTCTGCTCTCTGATTGGGTGAGATGTGGTTTGGTTAGAGTGGGCGGAGCTGTGTGAGATGTTATTAAACTCCAGGAAGGTTACAGACAGACACTCACACGTACTCAGAGATAATTAATCAGTTACTGATTAAACTTCCGGGTTACAGTGTGTTTAAGCATTCTGTACTTACATGTAACCACGGAAACGGTTCAGGTCGTTGTTTGGCTTCTCACACTCGATAACACTGTTGTACTTCATGGGGTCGAACTCAGTGTCCTGAAAAAACAAAAGTTATATTCAGACACTCAGACCTGCTCGAAATCACACTGGGACTGAAGATGTAACAAATCACATCATTTCTTTATCACACTCGTCTACTGAATTATAGCTGAGCAGAAACGCAGGCAGATGATTCGCTGTGTGTCGTCTTCATCTTCTACAAAGAGGAGCTGTGTTTAGATGATTATTAAAGTCTAGAGTGAGAAACGATGACTCAGTGCTTATTCTGTAGAACAGGAAATTCTAATTAGGAATAAAGTATCACAAGTATATGTACCGGGGGGCTTAGTGGTTATCACGTTCGCCTCACACCTCCAGGGTCGGGGTTCGATTCCCACCTCCACCTTGTGTGTGTGGAGTTTGCATGTTCTCCCTGTGCCTCGGGGGTTTCCTCCGGGTACTCCGGTTTCCTCCCCCGGTCCAAAGACATGCATGGTAGGTTGATTGGCATCTCTGGAAAATTGTCCCTAGTGTGTGATTGTGTGAGTGAATGAGAGTGTGTGTGTGTGTGCCCTGTGATGGGTTGGCACTCCGTCCAGGGTGTATCCTGCCTTGATGCCCGATGACGCCTGAGATAGGCACAGGCTCCCCGTGACCCGAGGTAGTTCGGATAAGCGGTAGAAGATGAATGAATGAATGAAGTATATGTACCAAAAATTGGATTAGCTAGCTAGCTAAATTACAACTGATTAATACTTAACAATTTAAAAAAAAAAAATTCTTTAAATCTTGAACCTCAATAATAAAATTCCATAACTATGCAGTTCCTCCATGTTATCCAGTCCTCACTCACTGCTTGCTTAATATCATTAACGTCATCTAGCTTAGCTAGCCGGGTAGCTAGCTGCAAGTAAACTAGCTCACAGGTTCCTATGTGCAAATGAGACTCTCGATTTTTTATAACATCTGAAGTTTCTCGGATTTCTTCTACTGGTTCATTTCTGGTCTTTTGTATATCAGAGGTCATTGTTCTGAAGTAGTGGTGACATCACAAACTGAGCTCATCCGTAGCTCCGCCCATGAAACGGTTTAATTCAGACGAACTGACAAACGTTTTACTCGTTCGAAAGACAAAAATAAAAACAAACAAAAACAAACCACTAAAATCCACAGTGCAGATGAAACGTCATATTCGTATGTTTAATAAATGTTCTAATAAATTAACAAATATATAATTATACTGTGTTGCTTGAAAGTTTGTGAAACCTCTATAAACATCTATATTTCTGCATACATTTGACCCAAAACATCAGATTTACTCTCAAGTCCCAAAAGCAAACAAAGTGAACACAATCTAACATTCATTCATTCATTCATCTTCTACCGCTTATCTGAACTACCTCGGGTCACGGGGAGCCTGTGCCTATCTCAGGCGTCATCGGGCATCAAGGCAGGATACACCCTGGACGGAGTGCCAACCCATCACAGGGCACACACACACACACTCTTATTCACTCACACAATCACACACTACGGACAATTTTCCAGAGATGCCAATCAACCTACCATGCATGTCTTTGGACCAGGGGAGGAAACCGGATTACCCGGAGGAAACCCCCGAGGCACGGGGAGAACATGCAAACTCCACACACACAAGGCGGAGGCGGGAATCGAACCCCCAACCCTGGAGGTGTGAGGCGAACGTGATAACCACTAAGCCACCGTGACCCCCTACAATCAAACAGATCAGACAAATATATTATACTTGGTCATTTTTTTTATTCAGGAAAATGCTCCGATGTTCTAGATCTGTGAGAGGCAAAAGTATGTAAACCTCTAGGATCAGTATTTAATTTCAAGGTCAAATTAGAGTCCATCTGATTTCAGTCGATGAGACGACAATCGGGTCTCCGTGAGGGAACAGAAATATCAAAGTCTGATGTTCATGACGTGTGTTTGTGGAAGTGGATCATTGCAAAAACAATGGAGATTTCTGAGGATTTCAGAAAAAGAGTTATTGTTGCTCATCAGACGACATCCTCTTTATAAAGCTGGGACTCAGTCATATAGATTCTGTAGAAATGGTGGACATTTAAGACCAGACCAATCAACTAAAGGGGTCTTTTGCTTCGGCTTATGTTAATGTTCATGAGTCTGACATCAGGTGAACACTGAACATCCTCAGAGTCACAAGTCACCACTCTCCAAAAAGAACACTGATGTCCATGAAGTTTACTAAAGGTCATGTGGACAAGACAGACGACTGTTGGAGAAATCCTTTGTTGAGGAATGAAACCAAAAGAAAACTTTTTGTTTTAAAAATGAGAAGTGTTATTTTTAGAGGAAGTTAAGTACCGAATTGCATCATAAGACCTGTGAAACATGCTGGTGGTGGTATCATGCTGTGGGTCTGTAGTGCTGCATCTGGACCAGGAGCTTACCATCATTGGTAAGTGATCTCTAAATGAAAATATCAGAACATCTGACCATGAACTGGAGCTGAAGAGAAAATGGATCGTACACCAAGACAACGAGCACAAACACCAAGTCTGTGCACCAAAGACTGATTAAAGAGGAACAAAGGTAACGTTTTAGAATGAACAAGTCAATGTCCTGACTTTAATCCAACAGAAATGTTGTAGGACCTGAAGCAGTCAGATCATGTGAGGACACCCAGTAAAACCCCAGTGTTGAAGCTCTTCTGTACTGAGGAACAGAATAAAGATCTACACTGTTGTACAGAACTGATCAAAAGTTACTGGACACTTTTACTTACAGTTTATTTCTGCACAAAGAGTCACAACAGATACTGAAATAAAGTTTCTCATATTTCTGCCAGTCACACATCTGAAATGTCGGATCGTTTTTCTCGATAATTAAAGAAAGTATAATTTTTTTGCTCATTTATTTGATTCTTTTAGGACTTGTTTGAAAATCTGATGATGTTTTGGGTCACATTTCTACAGAAATATAGGAATTCTTAAATGTTAATAACTTTCAAGCCACACTGTTTACACATGTATGTACCGCATATAGAACTATTTTCTTACAATTACTTTTAATATTATTAAACGTTTCATTATGTTATATTTAAATTTAAATGTATTTTTAACATTATTAACTTTTCCTAGCCGTTTGTATTGCGTTCGGCGTCTTCTTGGGAAGCTGAAGGTTTGGAAGTAAAAGGTTTTATTTTTGTCACATCGGTGGTCATTTGTTGTCTGTGTAACTTTGCCAGCTGGGTTTTAAAGTGAAAATATCTTGACCACTGTGTGTGTGTTTGTGTGTGTAATTAAGATGAAGTCACAGATGAGTGGCAGCAGTTTTGTGTTTAACAGAGTAAATATGAAGCAGCTGAATCCACTCGGTGAACAAACCAGCAGTAAAACGTTCCTCTGCCTGCCGCAGCCTCGAACGCAACGATTCCTGTTAGTGTGCAAACCGTCACACGGAACCTTCCTGTGGAAAAATGTTTCACTGTGACGCTACTGAATTAAACACACAGAGTCTGTGCGCTCACCAGGTCGATAAAGCTCCGCACCACCTGCCTCTGCTTCAGGTTGGTCTCTCCGTCCAGCGTGGCCGTCTCGATGTGACACAGTCGGTCCGGATCGCTGGAGCTCAGTAGCAGCACGTCAGCAGGAACGATCTCGTTACAGCGCAGACGGATGAAGTCTCCCACACGCACATCCTTCCAGTACTGTTCCACGTAACGCCGCTCGGTTCTTCAGAGCAAAGACAGACACAGTGATTACACACCGGGTCACGGCACCACCAGATGAAACGTTAGCGCCGTGATACTGGTATATAAGAAGTCAACCTTTATCGTTACAAACTGGTTTTCAGTTCGATGCGAATAAAACTGCGAGAAACGTTTGACATGTAGAAGTTTTACAAATGAATCATTTCACATAACTAAAGATTCCTAATGCTTATTAATTCCACAATGCTAACTGCAGCAATGTGGGCGTGGCTTTACCCAGATACGTGTGATGTCATTGATATTAACATTAAAATATCTGTAAAAGAATAAACAATTAAAAAGCAGCAGCATATTCGCATCAAATCTCTTTAAATGACCACACACACACACACACACACAGTCACACACACAGACACACACACACACACACACACACACACACACGCACACACACAGACAGACAGACAGACACACAGACAGACAGACACACAGACGCACACACACACACACACACAGACACACACACACACACAGACAGACACACACACAGACAGACAGACACACAGACGCACACACACACACACAGACACAGACACACAGACAGACACACACACAGACAGAGAGACACACAGACAGACAGACACACAGACAGACAGACACACACACGCACACACACACACTATTGTGATACTCACTATGAGGCCAAACAATATATTTCTTTAAACATCCTGATTTTTTTTAACATCCAGTCATCTTTTAAGTCAACAACACTTCAGGGTCCTAAATAAACTCTGACCAACAGTGAGGCTGAATTTCGACTGGCTTCACTTTCTCCGTCAGTGTGAAAGTGAGAGCAGCGTCAGTGCTCTGAAGTGATCAGATCTCCACCTCAGCCTTCCAGAAAAAACACAAAAATAAATTTACAGGAGCTGAACAAACACAGACGCAGAGAGCGAGCCTCGCTAGAAGCTGAGTGAGAAACAATCCTCCTCTCTGTTCCCATTTCCCGCCCTTTACTGCTCAAGAACATGAAGCTTCTGGATAATTATAGTGATGAAGAGTAGAGTACAGCGAGGAAGAGTGTAGTGAAGTAGAGAGAAGGAGATCAATAATTATTAAGATGAGAGAAGTAGAATGAAGCAGAGTACAGAGCGAGGCAGGGTGAGGTATAGAATAAGACAGCGAGGCAGGGTGAGGTATAGAGTAGGACAGCAAGGCGGGGTGAGGTATAGAGTAAGGAAGCGAGGCAGAGTGAGGTGTAGAGTAGGACAGCGAGGCAGAGTGAGGTGTAGAGTAGGACAGCGAGGCAGGGTGAGGTATAGAGTAACGCAGCGAGGCAGAGTGAGGTGTAGAGTAGGACAGCGAGGCAGGGTGAGGTGTAGAGTAGGACAGCGAGGCAGGGTGAGGTGTAGAATAAGACAGCGAGGCAGAGTGAGGTATAGAGTAAGGCAGCGAGGCAGAGTGAGGTATAGAGTAAGGCAGCAAGGCAGAGTGAGGTATAGAGTAAGGCAGCGAGGCAGAGTGAGGTGTAGAGTAAGGCAGCGAGGCAGAGTGAGGTGTAGAGTAAGGCAGCGAGGCAGAGTGAGGTGTAGAGTAGGACAGCGAGGCAGGGTGAGGTGTAGAGTAGGACAGCGAGGCGGGGTGAGGTATAGAATAAGACAGCGAGGCGGGGTGAGGTGTAGAGTAGGACAGCGAGGCGGGGTGAGGTATAGAATAAGACAGCGAGGCGGGGTGAGGTGTAGAGTAGGACAGCGAGGCGGGGTGAGGTATAGAGTAAGGCAGCGAGGCAGGGTGAGGTATAGAGTAAGGCAGCGAGGCAGAGTGAGGTATAGAGTAAGGCAGCGAGGCAGAGTGAGGTATAGAGTAAGGCAGCGAGGCAGAGTGAGGTATAGAGTAAGGCAGCGAGGCAGAGTGAGGTATAGAGTAAGGCAGCAAGGCAGAGTGAGGTATAGAGTAAGGCAGCGAGGCAGAGTGAGGTGTAGAGTAAGGCAGCGAGGCAGAGTGAGGTATAGAGTAAGGCAGCGAGGCAGAGTGAAGTATAGAGTAAGGCAGCGAGGCAGAGTGAGGTATAGAGTAAGGCAGCGAGGCAGAGTGAGGTGTAGAGTAAGGCAGCGAGGCAGAGTGAGGTATAGAGTAAGGCAGCGAGGCAGAGTGAGGTATAGAGTAAGGCAGCGAGGCAGAGTGAGGTATAGAGTAAGGCAGCGAAGCAGAGTGAGGTATAGAGTAAGGCAGCAAGGCAGAGTGAGGTATAGAGTAAGGCAGCGAGGCAGAGTGAGGTGTAGAGTAAGGCAGCGAGGCAGAGTGAGGTGTAGAGTAAGGCAGCGAGGCAGAGTGAGGTGTAGAGTAGGACAGCGAGGCGGGGTGAGGTGTAGAGTAGGACAGCGAGGCGGGGTGAGGTATAGAATAAGACAGCGAGGCAGAGTGAGGTGTAGAGTAAGGCAGCGAGGCAGAGTGAGGTGTAGAGTAAGGCAGCGAGGCAGGGTGAGGTGTAGAGTAGGACAGCGAGGCAGGGTGAGGTGTAGAATAAGACAGCGAGGCAGGGTGAGGTGTAGAGTAAGGCAGCGAGGCAGGGTGAGGTGTAGAGTAAGGCAGCGAGGCAGAGTGAGGTATAGAGTAAGGCAGCGAGGCAGAGTGAGGTATAGAGTAAGGCAGCGAGGCAGAGTGAGGTATAGAGTAAGACAGCGAGGCAGGGTGAGGTCTAGAGTAGGACAGCGAGGCGGGGTGAGGTATAGAGTAAGGCAGCGAGGCAGAGTGAGGTGTAGAGTAGGACAGCGAGGCAGGGTGAGGTGTAGAATAAGACAGCGAGGCAGGGTGAGGTAAAGAATAAGACAGCGAGGCAGGGTGAGGTATAGAGTAAGGCAGCGAGGCAGGGTGAGGTATAGAGTAAGACAGCGAGGCAGAGTGAGGTGTAGAGTAAGGCATCGAGGCAGAGTGACGTGTAGAGTAAAGCAGTGAGGCAGAGTGAGGTGTAGAGTAAGGCAGCGAGGCAGAGTGAGGTGTAGAGTAGACAGCAAGGCAGGGTGAGGTGTAGAGTAGGACAGCGAGGCAGGGTGAGGTGTAGAGTAGGACAGCGAGGCAGGGTGAGGTGTAGAATAAGACAGCGAGGCAGGGTGAGGTATAGAGTAAGGCAGCGCGGCAGGGTGAGGTATAGAGTAAGGCAGCGAGGCAGGGTCAGGTATAGAGTAAGGCAGCGAGGCAGAGTGAGGTATAGAGTAAGGCAGCGAGGCAGAGTGAGGTATAGAGTAAGGCAGTGAGGTATAGAGTAAGGCAGCGAGGCAGAGTGAGATATAGAGTAAGGCAGCGAGGCAGAGTGAGGTGTAGAGTAAAGCAGCGAGGCAGAGTGAGGTGTAGCGTAAGGCAGCGAGGCATGGTGAGGTGTAGAGTAGGACAGCGAGGCAGAGTGAGGTGTAGAGTAAGGCATCGAGGCAGAGCGAGGTGTGGAGTAAAGCAGCGAGGCAGAGTGAGGTGTAGCGTAAGGCAGCGAGGCATGGTGAGGTGTAGAGTAGGACAGCGAGGCAGAGTGAGGTGTAGAGCAGGACAGCGAGGCAGGGTGAGGTGTAGAGAACCGTGTAGGAACCATGAGGAGGAACATCCTCCTCATGCAGCAGATGTCAGAACCGTTTCTCAGCTGTGTGAGATGATGAAGTGTAAACACAACACCACCACAATGTCTGTAAGAAACCGGACCTGCTCCAACCCTCTAATCTGAGTTTCCTCAAGAAATCCTTCCTCCACCCTCATTTTCACTTCTACACCTTTCTGTTCTCCCTGGAAAAAGTGAACCATTTCCTCCTGGAACTTAAATGTGAACTTAAAGGAGTTCTGCATCCAGAGTATCGGTCATCAAGCTGAAAACCACGAGTGACTTCATGACATGACACCAAGCTGAGAGCAGATTCATCTCCCTGTGTATGACATCATAACGCTCTGATGACATCAGCCTGCATCCTGCACAAACCATACAATAAACTCGCCAAGGCTAAAGTCAGCGTCGTCACGGTGACGGGGCACGTTATAAAACTTCGAAGAGTCCAGATTTGGGGCTTTATTTGCATACTCATTTGCATATTACAGCTTCCTCTGGCATTGGTATTGAGATGATATTTAACAAACAACGTGGCGGTGCTGAAGAGAGAGAGAAGCAGGCTGGAACATGGATAAGACCTCCATCTTCCTGAGAAAGAATGTGATATTAAATTAAACTCAAACAGTTCTAGACCTTTTTAGATCGACGTTACTGAGTCGACATCAACAACAACAACAACAACAACAAATCAAACGCTCCTGAATTTGGAGATCTAACCCATGTTTCAGGGAGAGTTCAGGTATTGTGGGGGAGGGGGAGGGGCAAAGACAGGAAGCGAAGAGACCCCAGTGAAGAGGTTTTGAGTGTAAAACTCAAATCTCACACCATCACATATTTCACCAGCGGCGATCTTTTATTATATAAACACAGGATCAAAGAGAACATGTTCTAGAACCTTCTGTATAGTGTGTGTGTGTGTGTGTTTGTGTGCATGTGTGTATATACTGTGTGGGAGAGAACTAAGAACTATAACATCTCAGCATTCCTGTCCTCCTCAGCAGCCTCCCAGTGCACAACTCAAGCCAACACACACACACACACACACACACACACACTCACACATACACACTTACTTTAGTGTTCTAACCTTCAAACCTGAAATACATTCCTGTATTAATCATTGTGATGTGAGTGTTAAGAAAACACAATAGAGCTGTGAGTCTCAAACAGACACACACAGGAAAGGTGGAGATCACACACACACACACACACACACACGCACTCACACACGCACGCACACACGCACGCACACACGCACGCACACACGCACGCACACACGCACGCACACACGCACGCACACACGCACGCACACACACACGCACACACACACGCACACACACACGCACGCACACACGCACGCACACGCACGCACACGCACGCACACGCACGCACACGCACGCACACACACGCACGCACACACACACGCACACACACGCACGCACACGCACGCACACGCACGCACACACACGCACACACACGCACACACACGCACACAGATTTAGACAAGGGGGGGAAAAGCAAAATGCTGAATGAAAATAAAGTATAAATAAAACTACTAAGACTGTTACAAACAAACGGCTTTGAAAGTGGAATCATGCACTTAAAGATTTAACGTCGTCAAACTACTGACTACAAAAGAGTGATAATGACTTTAAAAATTACTTTAAATTCTAAAAAAAACAAGAGAAACAAAAAACAATATATTAAGACAAAATGATGAGACAATGAGTCAAAATAAATACCTGGTAGGGCAAAATAATTGTAATGATCGACAACAAAATGAGATACCAAGAAAAAATGACAACCTGGTAAGACAAAACAATAACTTAAAAGTAAATACAATACGAAAAGTGTGTGTGTGTGTGTGTGTGTGCGCGCAGCTGGGAGAAACAGACTGGAATTAAAGCTAAATAAATAGAATAATAAATTATTTATTATATTTCCGTGTAATTGTCTCCACACACACACACACAAACACACACACACTTTTTTGAGAAAACAGCTGTCAGTGTTTGTGTATGATTATAAACAAGCACACGAGCCTGATGATCAGGGGGTGCACAAACTTTTAGGCAGTACATTTGATACACACACAGTTCAGACCCCTGCTACAGAATCACACCTGAGAACAGAAGAGCTGAGCACTTATCTCCCCCCCCCCCCATCCCCCACACCTGAGCTCAGGTACAGCTGCGGCTAACACTAACAGGCTAACACTAACAGGCTAACACTAACAGGCTAACACTAACAGGCTAACACTAACAGGCTAACACTAACAGGCTAACACTAACAGGCTAACACTAACAGGCTAACTGAAAGATAGACTAGTTAATGAGGGATCAGTCTTGAGTTTCAGTTCAGCCTCACACCTCAGAATGTTCTTCTGTAATCAGGTCCAACGGAGGGAGGGAGGGAGGGAGGGAGGGAGGGAGGATGACTGACTGACTGACAGAAAGACAGAAAGAAAGAATTCAGTAAGAAATTCTCTGCTTTGTGATGTGTGATGTGTTCAAACTGAACTGAATTAAGTCTTTACAATTTGTGAGTGGAGAAATGTGACGAAAATAACCCTTTAACCCAATAAACAGTTTTCATTTCATTTCTCCCTCGTTCCTCTCCCTCGTTCCTCTCCCTCGTTCCTCTCCCTCGTTCCTCTCCCTCGTTCCTCTCCCTCCATAAAGAGTTTCAACTCTATTGAGTAACTGATCTGATCTTTGGGTTCAGCGGCTGGTTACAGACAGGTCACATGATTATAAAATGAACAAGCTCCACCCACCAATCAAACAAACATTCAGGGGGCTGATCATGACTGGTTAGATATCTGGGACGTCTCCAAGTTATCAGGAGCAACGGCCACTTTATTAGGAACAGAACCAAAGAATATATTCTGTAATATTCTGTCTGTTATACTGAGCTCTAATTAAACTACACAATCAGTTTCATTTCCTGATTATCACGAAATCTAAAGGGAACCTGTGTGTGTGTGTATATATGTGTATGTGCGTGTCTATGTGTGTATATATGTGTGTGTGTATACACGTGTATGAGATATAGATGTGTATATGTGTATGAGATATAGATGTGTATATATGTGTGTATGTGTGTGTATATATGTGTGTATGAGATATAGATGTGTATATGTGTGTATGAGATATAGATGTGTATATGTGTGTATGAGATATAGATGTGTATGTGTGTGTATATGTGTGTATGAGATATAGATGTGTATATGTGTGTATGAGATATAGATGTGTATATATGTGTGTATGTGTGTGTATATGTGTGTATGAGATATAGATGTGTATATGTGTGTATGAGATATAGATGTGTATATATGTGTGTATGTGTGTGTATATATGTGTGTATGAGATATAGATGTGTATATGTGTGTATGAGATATAGATGTGTATATGTGTGTATGAGATATAGATGTGTATGTGTGTGTATATGTGTGTATGAGATATAGATGTGTATATATGTGTGTATGAGATATAGATGTGTATGTGTGTGTATATGTGTGTATGAGATATAGATGTGTATATATGTGTATGAGATATATATGTGTATGTGTGTGTATATGTGTGTATGAGATATAGATGTGTATGAGATATAGATGTGTATATATGTGTATGTGTGTGTATGAGATATAGATGTGTATGTGTATGTGTGTGTATGAGATATAGATGTGTATGTGTGTGTATATGTGTGTATGAGATATAGATGTGTATATATGTGTATGAGATATATATGTGTATGTGTGTGTATATGTGTGTATGAGATATAGATGTGTATGAGATATAGATGTGTATATATGTGTATGTGTGTGTATGAGATATAGATGTGTATGTGTGTGTATGAGATATAGATGTGTATGTGTGTGTATATGTGTGTATGAGATATAGATGTGTATATGTGTATGAGATATAGATGTGTATATATGTGTGTATGTGTGTGTATATGTGTGTATGAGATATAGATGTGTATGAGATATAGATGTGTATGTGTGTGTATATGTGTGTATATGTGTGTATGAGATATAGATGTGTATATGTGTGTATGAGATATAGATGTGTATATGTGTGTATGAGATATAGATGTGTATGTGTGTGTATATGTGTGTATGAGATATAGATGTGTATATATGTGTGTGTGTATATGTGTGTATGAGATATGGATGTGTATGAGATATAGATGTGTATACATGTGTGTATATGTGTGTATGAGATATAGATGTGTATATGTGTGTATGAGATATAGATGTGTGTATATATGTGTGTGTGAGATATAGATGTGTATATATGTGTGTGTGTATATGTGTGTATGAGATATGGATGTGTATGAGATATAGATGTGTATACATGTGTATGTGTGTGTATATGTGTGTATGAGATATAGATGTGTATATGTGTGTATGAGATATAGATGTGTATATATGTGTGTATGAGATATAGATGTGTATGTGTGTGCATATGTGTGTATGAGATATAGATGTGTATATATGTGTATGAGATATATATGTGTATGTGTGTATATGTGTGTATGAGATATAGATGTGTATATATGTGTATGAGATATATATGTGTATGTGTGTGTATATGTGTGTATGAGATATAGATGTGTATATATGTGTATGTGTGTGTATGAGATATAGATGTGTATGTGTGTGTATGAGATATAGATGTGTATGTGTGTGTATATGTGTGTATGAGATATAGATGTGTATACATGTGTATGTGTGTGTATATGTGTGTATGAGATATAGATGTGTATATGTGTGTATGAGATATAGATGTGTATATATGTGTGTGTGTATATGTGTGTATGAGATATAGATGTGTATATATGTGTGTATGAGATATAGATGTGTATATATGTGTATGAGATATAGATGTGTATGTGTGTGTATATGTGTGTATGAGATATAGATGTGTATATATGTGTATGTGTGTGTATGAGATATAGATGTGTATGTGTGTGTATATGTGTGTATGAGATATAGATGTGTATACATGTGTATGTGTGTGTATATATGTGTATGAGATACAGATGTGTATATATGTGTATGTGTGTGTATGAGATATAGATGTGTATGTGTGTGTATATGTGTGTATGAGATATAGATGTGTATACATGTGTATGTGTGTGTATATATGTGTATGAGATATAGATGTGTATACATGTGTATGTGTGTGTACATGTGTGTATGAGATATAGATGTGTATACATGTGTATGTGTGTGTATATGTGTGTATGAGATATAGATGTGTATATATGTGTGTATGAGATATAGATGTGTATATATGTGTATGTGTGTGTATATGTGTGTATGAGATATAGATGTGTATACATGTGTATGTGTGTGTATATGTGTGTATGAGATATAGATGTGTATATATGTGTATGAGATATAGATGTGTATATATGTGTGTATGAGATATAGATGTGTATATATGTGTATGTGTGTGTATATGTGTGTGAGATATAGATGTGTATGAGATACAGATGTGTATATATGTGTATGTGTGTGTATATGTGTGTATGAGATATAGATGTGTATGTGTGTGTATATGTGTGTATGAGATATAGATGTGTATACATGTGTATGTGTGTGTATATATGTGTATGAGATATAGATGTGTATATATGTGTATGTGTGTGTATGTGTGTATGAGATATAGATGTGTATATATGTGTGTGTATATATGTGTGTATATATGTGTATGAGATATAGATGTGTATATATGTGTATGTGTGTGTATATATGTGTGTATATATGTGTATGAAATATAGATGTGTATACATGTGTGTATGAGATATAGATGTGTATATATGTGTATGTGTGTGTATATATGTGTGTATATATGTGTATGAGATATAGATGTGTATATATGTGTGTATGAGATATAGATGTGTATATATGTGTATGTGTGTGTATATATGTGTGTATATATGTGTGTATATATGTGTATGAGATATAGATGTGTATAGAATAGATTATTGATATTACATCATCAAGGCATCCGTTTGGAGAACAAAAAAAAAAGATTCAGCTAAACCTACTTCCTGTCACCACTTCCTGTTTCACACCTCTTCAGATCAGTCTCAGATTAACATCATTTAATTTCCAGCTTAATGACGTCAGTTTTTTTTAGACGCACGACTTGACATTTTTAATAAGAGCTGACGGTTTACAAAGACAGGAGGTGGAGCCAAGTGGGCGGAGCTAAAAAATAATCAGCGGAGTTTATGCAAACGAGACGCGTTCCTCGTTAAAGCTAGAAAACGGTGACACTTTTATTGTAAAACAAACGTTTCCTTTTTTATTTAAATGAAATAAATCTAAAATATAGAGCAAGGTTTGAGTAATAAAACAGCAGGATTTTCACACACTTTAGACTTTTCAGTGAAAAAGGAGCCTTGATGTTATTCGAGTGTTGAGTGGCTTCATTAACGCCAGACTGACTCCACCTTCAGAGGCGTGAGGAGGTGTTTATATGTCGGAGGAAACAGAACTCTGGTAAGAACAGTGAGGTATTTTAAGCAGCGCTGCACTCCTGACCTCTGCCCTGTGTAATATTAAACACCGGGTCTGATTTCAAACCTTGTTCTCGCAGCTCGACGTGTTACACCTCTGAGGCTGGAGCTCCGGCGTGAGCCGTCTGAAGGCCATTCAGCCTGGAGAACATTCAGCTCTGTTTCACGTCCTGCAGACGGACCAACACTGAGACTTTTGCCCCTGAAGAGCTACAGAGACGCTTTTCATGAGAAACACAGGCCTGCTGAGTCGGTCAGGTATGAGCGACGGAGAGAGGGAGTGAGGGAGGGATAGACAGAGGTGTAGAGACTCTGTAATCATGACGGAGAACAGCACGACCTTCACTTCTCTCACACAGTCAGAAGGTCTGTTCCTGCAAGTGAACTCCTGTCTAATCACCGAGGACAAAACAAGGATAGAAAAACAACTCAAGGTCGTAACGTGAAAGTTATAAAACCTGCTCGGTGATACGATGGCACAACAACAACAACAACAACAACAACAACACCACACACACGGTCCTTCCGTAACATCACACCACAAGGAGTGACAACAAATGCAAACTAGGCAAAAGAAAAAGTTCCAGAAACGTGTGTGTATTTGTTTTTCCTCATACTTTAGTGCTAAAAAAAAAAAGAAAAAAAAAAAAAAGGATAAAGAAAACACAACCCAGGGTGCCAATACTTTATCTTTCACATGAAACACAGAAATTTGAGGACGATGAAATGTTTACTCAACTCTACCTCACACATAAATAGACCAAAACAAAAAACACACCACCCAGAAAAGTGTTTTAAAAAGAAACACCATTTCACCCAGACACAGTAAAGGGTGCCAATACTTTCCCCTCTAATATTAAATACAAAACAAATGTTAACTCAATGGCGGCGAACACAAATCGGACAAGGGCGCCAATACTTTTACCCATTAATAAAAACAGTTTAATCTCAAACGTTTTCAAAGGCACAGAGACTAAGGTGCCAATACTTTTCACACTGAGTACAACTTCAAACAAAACACCATGCCCCCCCCCCCCACAAATAGCCCTGTACAGTGCAACAAGTTGGTGCCAATATTTTTTCTCTCTCTCGTGTTTCCTTCATGGATTAAAAGTTTTGGCACCCAGTTTGATTGAGGTCAGCAGTGTCACCCAAACCCCAAGGGTGCCAATATTTTAACTTTCACCTAAAAAAAACAAAGAAAAGAAAAAAGGAAACATTTAGTAAAATTTTCCGGGTGTTTCTGGAAAAGTGAAATCCATCGTATCTGCATCACACCGCCCATGACGGAGTGACGGGTGGAGTGAGTCACTGTGAGACAAACAAACAGCAGCAGGAACACGGCTTCAGCTGAAATCTGGTCAATTCTGAAGACCTTCTCAGGAAATCTCACTTCTCTACACACACACACACACACACACACACACACACACACACACTCACACACACACACACACACACACCCCTCTCTCTCTCTCTCTCTCTCTCTCTCTCACACACACACACACACACACACACCCCTCTCTCTCTCTCACACACACACACACACACACACAATTATACTTCAACCACAAACCACAATCACACACACTACTAACCTGCATTCTGACTCCTGACCTTTTTTATGATTACTTTGAAAAACAAAAGTATTCACGCCCCTCTGAACTGATCATGTTCTGTTGTGTTAACGTCTGGAAACCACACGGATGAAGGTGCTGTAAATTAGCTGCACTAGATATAATTCACATTAATACTCGTGACGTCAACAGAAATAAAAAGAAAAGGATTTAAATGTTAATAATCCTGTAGCTCAATTGTTTAAAATATGTGATATGTGATATCTCAGTGAGAACGAATCACCGTATGAACTTTCCACCGTCTCCTCTCTCTCAGCCCTGAACACCGGGTTCATCAGAGGAGAACACAAGAGCCCAAGTGAAGCTCTGAACACATTTACATTTACGGCATTTAGCAGACACCCTTATCCAGAGTGACTTACAACTGAGGGTTAAGGGCCTTGCTCAGGGGCCCAGCAGTGGCAGTTTGGTGGACTTTGGGTTCAAACCCATGACCTTCCGATCAGTAGCCCAACACCTTAACAACTGAGCTACCACATCCCCTAACACGACGCTCCCACCACCGTGCTTCACAGCAGAATCACATTAACACATGGACACATTAACGTACACCTGCGATGTACCGGCTGCGTCGCCGTCATAGGAAATGAATGGAGATCTTCTGACCAATCAGAGTGCAGTATTGTGGAGCGCTGTGGGGGAAAAGATCAGTTTCAATTCTGTTTAAATACAAACATACAGATCTGAGTTTATATGAATAGAACGAAAGGCTGTTTGTTAATGTGTGTGTGTGTGTGTGTGTGTGTGTGTGTGTGTGTGTGTGTGTGTGTAAAACAGGGGCCTCGGAGGCATAAACACTGAGCGAAGCACATGATTTCTGCCCGGAAATGTTCCGAAGCACGACATGTTCAGCTGTTTCTAATAAAATCCCATAATTACATCACGGCAACGATCCGGACGTGTGATTAGTGAGAGACATGAGAACAAAATCATCACCTGATTCACAAAAAGATAAAAGAGGAGCGTTTTGACACTTCAACTTACTACTATGGGTGCCAGAACTTTTAGTTATGTTGCCCCCCGCCTATGGAATTCTCTTCCCCTCGATGTTCACAATAGCGAGTGCTTGCTGACTTTTAAAACGTGTCTTAAGACTTATCTTTTTATACAGGCTTTTTTATAACATGTTTTACTGAGACTTAAATGCACTTTATATATATAAATATAAATATAAATATAAATAAATATAAATATAAATATAAATATATATAAATATAAATATGCTGTTTAAGTGTTTTGTCGTATGTAATGACCTGTATATTGCTTGTAAGGTGACCTCGGGTGTTCTGAAAGGCGCCATGAAATAAAATGCATTATTATTTATTATTATTATTATTATTTTGTTTAGTCGTAATTGTTAATAGACAAGTGACAAAGTGCTGGAGCGCCATCGCTGCTGATTGTGGGCGTGGCCAGTTTTATTGTCTATTTATATGACAGCAGGAGTTATGTCAATTAAATCAAACTACGTCACGAGCGATTAAACAACATGCTGATGAGAGGTAAAGCTGTGACATCAGAAAACGTCACAAAGTGAAACTCCAACAAACCTCAGCCACAGATCAGGTCTCTGCTCATCATAAACACGAGGAACTTATCAGGAGGAACTTATAAACCTTCTCTTCTTTATCTCCATCAGTGTGTTCAATAATGTTTGATGTATGTTTAATTATGTTCAGGAACGTTACACAGAACCTTCTCAGACTTCATCACCGTCGGTCAGCGCCACAGAGAGGGTTAGTGATTATTGACTATAGAGTGTGTGTGAGGTTTCCTGGCAGTGTGTTAGTGTGGAATTAACTGAACATTCTGGATGTGATGATGATCTCACTGTTAAGTGTTAAAGAAAAAAAAAGACGTTCTATAAATGTTCTGATTTGGCTGGTAATTAAAACAATATCTGTATATATTTAACCAGACAGCAGAAACTGGACTGAACATGTAAATGAATCCCATCTAAACAGTGTTCCTGCCACCCCGAGAGTGTCCCTGCCCCCCCGAGAGTGTCCCTGCCACCCCGAGAGTGTCCCTGCCACCCCGAGAGTGTCCCTGCCACCCCGAGAGTGTCCCTGCCACCCCGAGAGTGTCCCTGCCCCCGCGAGAGTGTCCCTGCCCCCCGAGAGTGTTCCTGCCACCCTGTTACACGCCCATAGTGAATGATTTCTCTATATCTGATTGTCAGGGGGCATTAAAACCTCACCCTACATAATGACACTGTCACCCCATTGCCACCCCAGATGATGCTGTATGATGTACAGATGAAGGTCCAGACATGCGATAAAGAGTTTGGTGTTATTTGCATGATGTTGCCACCCCTTAATGTGCTCCTCCTACCCTGATGCCAGAACATTCTCACCTGGACCTACAAGTTTATCCAGAGCGACTTGTACATTATCACCTCTGATAGAGCACCTGCCACCCCATGACCACCACACAAAGACAAATCTCTCTGCTCTAGAACACAGCTAAAAAGGTTTTTGAGCGCGTACAATTAAATGTTGCCACCCCTTAGAGTCTTTTTGCCACCCTGGAATTGCCCCAAAGACATTTTTTGAAAGTTGAATAAAAAATGTCCTTACTGTAGCTTTAAAGTCTAAATCCAGCAACATGTAAGAGAAGATTCTGATATCATACAGAATTAAGGTACACGTCTCAACCCCTTACAGTGCCCCTGCCACCCTGGTGCCACCCCTTACAGTGCCCCTGCCACCCTGGTGCCACCCCTTACAGTGCCCCTGCCACCCTGGTGCCACCCCTTACAGTGCCCCTGCCACCCTGGTGCCACCCCTTACAGTGCCCCTGCCACCCTGGTGCCACCCCTTACAGTGCCCCTGCCACCCTGGTGCCACCCCTTACAGTGCCCCTGCCACCCTGGTGCCACCCCTTAGAAGGTTTAATATATCACACTGCAGTGATGCAGATCTTGAGTTTTTAAAAATGCTAAAGGAAAGATTAACCTGTAGAACACTGAATAAGATGTTAGTCACCCCACCACCCCCCAGTCACCATGCCACCCCTCTGGTCACCCTGCCACCCCCCTCAGTCATCCTGCCACCCCACTGAGTGACCCTGCTTCCCCCCTGGTCACCCTGCCACCCCCCCCAGTCACCCAGTCACCCTGCCACCCCCCCCCCCCGAGTCACCCTGCCACCCCCCTCAGTCACCCTGCTTCCCCCCTAGTCACCCTGCCATTCCTCCGGTCACCCTGCCACCCCCCTCAGTCACCCTGCTTCCCCCCTAGTCACCCTGCCATCCCTCCGGTCACCCTGCCACCCCCCTCAGTCACCCTGCTTCCCCCCTAGTCACCCTGCCACCCCCCTCAGTCATCCTGCTACCCCCCCTGAGTCATCCTGCCACCCCCTCTGAGTCACCATGCCACCCCACATGTATAAGTTGCCCCCCCACATGTATAGGTTCCCCCCCACATGTATAGATTTCCCCCCCACATGTATAAGTTGCCCCCCCCCCATGTATAAGTTGCCCCCCCCATGTATAAGTTGCCCCCCCACATGTATAGGTTCCCGCCACCCCACATGTATAGATTTCCCCCCCACATGTATAAGTTTCCCCCCCCCCGGATGTACGCGCATGTCATGTCCGCGCCCTGGAGACCGTACCTGCTGTAAACCAGACAGTCCATGTGGTTGATCTCCTGGTCAGATCGGTGTCTCCTGTAATCCTCCCACAGGTCTTTGATGGCGGTAACGGACAGGATGAAGAGCACCGGCGCGAGCGCGAGCACCGGCTGGAACGCGTTGACGAGCGGCACGAAGTTGAGCAGCGCGATGAAGACGAAGTAAACGTTGGCGAAGCGGTGGAACTGCTCGAACAGGTTCTTGGGGATGAAGGACAGCACGGTGTACTTGGTGGTCTTGATCTTGTTGTTGGCGTACAGCCGGTTGTCCTTGTGCTGCTCGTACACCACGTTCGCGTGCACGGTCCTGGTCTTACTGTCCTTTCTCCCTCTGCGCCTGTTGCGCGTCTGCACGGCGGCTCCGGGCTCCTGATTGTGCGCCATGACTTTGTCCAAACTTCTGTGTTTTTGTCCCCTAAGTGATCATGACCTTCTCCCAGCTGTGTCACTGCCCCAGGAGCCCTTCATCTTCCCTTTCTCACCTCTTACATGCTCGCTCTTTCTCTCCCGTCTTAAACTTTTATTCTTGCATCTTTTTCCCTTCTTTTGATTTTTTCCCCAGTAGAAGATGCTTTAAAGCCGAGCTCTAGTGTTCCTGCGCCTTAGGCCCGGCCCTGCTGATCTCTATCACACGCGGATACACGTCTCAAACCTTCTCGTCCATCCGCATGCTTTCAAACGCGACGGATTTTGACGCAGCCTGCGTGAGAGGCGGTGACTCTGACGTCACGACCCACTCAGGCCCCGCCCCTTCGTGGAGCTGGAAGTGCCACGCGTTATTATGGTCTCAAAGCGGCTTCTTCACGTCTTTATCTCCATGTCACACAAACAGCAGCGTGTTTTTTCACTTCCTGCTCAGTTACTGGTTCTCATACGACAAACTCCTTATGCAACAACTTTGTTTCAACTCGTTTAAACTTCATGTTTTTGTCCAAAGGGTTAAAAAAAAGATCCTGTAATGAAGCTGACTTCCTGTTATAAAGTCTGTGTGTATTATAAACACATACATTCACCTTTATAACGTCTTCATAAATATTTTACATTGACAGAAAGTTCTCATGACAGGATAAACTTTGGATTAAAAATTCTTTAAAAAGAAATAATTATTATTTTGTCTCGTAACAGATTTTTTTAAAATGTGTTTTAATAAATAAAGTTTATTATTATTATTATAAATAAAGTTTTTCTTTACAATTAATCTTAAAAATGTGACCTTAGATTTCTTGATTCCCAAATAAACGAAGCCTTATTGAAATGCGACTGACGTTAGATCGCTAGCTGGAGGCTATTGCTAACAGACTGCGCTCACGATAAAGCGATGAAATGCGTGCAAACGGAATGTAGCTACAAATAACTCAAATCCGTCCTCGTTTTATCAGTACGTGTTTGTTCGCATTTATCACAAAGCGGCTTCGCAGAAATATATCGGTTTAACGCGCGCCTTCGTGCCGTAGTTCGTCCTCATGTCACTTTGTTTAGCATGAGTTATTAGCGTCAGCGATATCTGAAGCAAGAACACACACCTCTGTTAGCTAACTAACTTGTCTCTCTCGCCATCGATCCCACAATGACTCAGAGGTGAATTAGACCGTTAACAAACGCAATCAGGTCCATAAGTATTCGGACAGGGATGCAATCCTCTGTACGCCGCCACGGCGTACAGAAGTCGTTAGC
The DNA here is from genome assembly GCF_030014155.1 of Tachysurus vachellii. Taxonomy (NCBI): domain Eukaryota; kingdom Metazoa; phylum Chordata; class Actinopteri; order Siluriformes; family Bagridae; genus Tachysurus; species Tachysurus vachellii. The sequence goes on from NC_083463.1 coordinate 1,707,387, forward strand.
ATGACTTAAGAATGACAGCCATTTTTTACACTGCCTGCAGTTCCATAGGATCAAACGTAACTGGACTCTTGACTGATAACTACGTTCATGATCGGGTGTGAACAAAGAACAAGATTCACCGCCAAGATGAACTTGTAGCAGAATGATGGGAATAACAGAATATGGAAAAGGACAGAAAGGGAGGGCTCAGGATCAAAGCACCACATCATCCATCAAACATGCTGGAGTCAGCGTTATGGCATAGGCGTGTACCGCTGACAGGAGTACTGGTGGTCACTGGTAATTCTTGATGATGTGACTGAGAGAAATAGCAGGATAAATGAAGATGAAGTGTATGGAGCTACAGTATGTTCTCATTATGATTTATCACAAATAAGCAAGAGCCTTTAACTATTCAAAGAGTGTCTGAAGAACACTTTAAAGAACACCTCAGGACTGGTGGTGGTGGTGATGGTAGTGATGACGGTGATGGTGGTGGTAGTGGTGGTGATGATGATGGTGGTGGTGATGTTGGTGAGAGAGGTGGTGGTGATCATGGTGGTGATTATAGTGATGTTGGTGAGTGAGGTGATGATGGTGATGGTGGTGACGACAGTGATGGTGGTGATTATAGTGATGTTGGTGAGAGAGGTGATGATGGTGATGGTGGTGATGACAGTGATGGTGGTGATGATAGTGATGTTGGTGATGGTGGTGATTATGGTGATGTTGGTGAGTGAGGTGATGATGGTGATGGTGGTGATGACAGTGATGGTGGTGATGATAGTGATGTTGGTGATGGTGGTGGTGACAGTGATGGTGGTGATTATGGTGATGTTGGTGAGTGAGGTGATGATGGTGATGGTGGTGATGACAGTGATGGTGGTGATGATAGTGATGTTGGTGATGGTGGTGATGACAGTGATGGTGGTGATTATGGTGATGTTGGTGAGTGAGGTGATGATGGTGATGGTGGTGATGATAGTGATGTTGGTGATGGTGGTGATGACAGTGATGGTGGTGATTATAGTGATGTTGGTGAGTGAGGTGATGATGATCATGGTGGTGACAATGGTGATGGTGGTGATTACGGTGATGGTGGTGACGACAGTGTTGATGGTGGTAGTGGTGGTGATGATGGTGAATATTTTATTATTGTTTTCAAGTCAGACTGATACTTGATCACATTTCTCTGCATTTTCATACAAAACTAGTCAAATCTAGATCCCTCAGTAGTTTCGAAGTTGTCTCTCTTTTGGACTTTACAAAAATGTACAGAAATAAAAATGTAAACAAACAAACAAAGACGCTGAGTCTGATGATAAAACAAAACATTTCACTCAGTTTACTTCAGAACCTTCAGGGTTCCTGAGCCGTCCTGTCAGTTTGGAGCTGTGGTGTTTATATCCTCTCTGTAAACACCTAGCGTTAGCGTTGTGTTGCACTCGGCTGGTTGCTAGGAGACAAGTGCTGTATGAGCATGAAATCATGATCCTGCTTTTTAGGAGATGATTAAAAAGGTTTATTCAGACTAAAATAAATATGAAGTGTAGTGTGTTGTTGCTAAAATAAAAAACACACAGAAGAATTCGATTCATCCCTGAAGAACACATCATGTGCTAAACAGAGCGATAGAGAGGAACAGTGGGGTTTGATGACATCACGTTACGGCATCCTGACGTCCTCCTGCGTCGAAGCCGGGTTCGTTGATGACGCTGTGTGTTTGTGTTTCTGCTCGTGTCTGGCACTTTCTGTTCTAAAAGCAAGGCCTCGTCTCTCGGGATTCCTCTCAGCCGTGATTAATGCGTCTGTCTGCTTGCACAAAGTTATTTTCCCTGTTTGGGTATGAATAAACTTTTTGAACTTTTTTTTGGGTAAAAATAATAGAGCAGGGAATTTAATCCTGGTCACCAACAGAGCTGATTTTATTTTTATCAGCTGCAGCAAAATAAGTTTGTCGTTCAGTCGACCAGACGTTCGCTCGTTAATATCAGACTTCCTCTAATTTCTCCCCCTCGCTACACCGCACACTTCTGTGATGTTCAGTGTTTGTCTCCTGACTCCATCTATCCAATCAGATCTAGGGTATTACTCAAGATTCATCAGATGTACCTCTGTGGGCATGAAGGACTGAATAAGAAAGAAAGAAAGAAAGAAAGAAAGAAAGAAAGAAAGAAAGAAAGAAAGAAAGAAAGAAAGAAGACAAGCACACAGTGAGTTTTATGTCTGTGTGTGTGTCTCTGTGTGTGTGTCTCTGTGTGTGTGTATGTCTCTCTGTGTGTGTGTGTAATGCTAATAAATCACATCACATTTCTGTAGGAGGAGCCAAAAACAGTATGCACTGAGCTTTATGCCCTGAACACGATGTTCATCCTCAAGGACACTGGAGACTTTCAGAAATAAGAATATTCGAGTGAAGACAGAATGGAGTGGGCGTGGTTACCTCAGCTCACAGCTGATTGGTCAGCACTTCCTACAGGTTTGCCAGGGTTCAGAACACTACACCTGATATACACACAATTTATCTGAAGCTAGCACGAACATTGACGAACATCAACCCCCCTTTAGCCAGTGCAGCTAGTTTAGTATCTAGCTAGCGAGGGTTGGTTTTTTTTTTAGGGCTAAATTTAATCTGCGATAGAACATTACATTCGTCATTTCATTTATCTTTTTCGTCTGACTGATAATTACGTAAACACTGAAGATGAATCAAGGTCACATGATTAAATTGTGGTCTCTGGTTTGCCCTGAAACTCAGATGTGGCCCACTAAGGGTTACTGTTTATGTTTTTACCTTAAAATCTCTACACAGCACTTTTTATATCAATCTATTGAGGTGGAAGAGTTTCTCCAGCTCAGTGTGTGTCAGGTCTCGTGGTCTCGCTCTCTCTCTGACCATCTCCTTCATCCATCATGTTGAAATTGAATCGTTCCCCGATGCCAAGACACCACGAGTCCAATCAGATGTTATGTTTAACTCCGGCCCACCGTCTGGACGCCGCTCCTGTAAATCACGGGCTGTACGGCGTCCTGATTGATGCTAGCCGAGGGCTAAATGACCCGCTGCTCTCCAATCTGCTGACGTGTGGGGCTTCAAGCAGGAGGTGATTCTGCCTCTCAGTCAGAGACTTTCAACACACTTTAACATCTGATTCAGCGTTAAAAAGAGTTCTGCTGATGACTGAAAAAGAGGAAAGAAGCAGAGCAGCAAAGTGAAACTGACTCGCTAATACAATTAATAAAGAAACTGAAACAGTTACCCGATCAGCCAATCACAGGGCAGATACACAACAACAACAACAACAACAACAACAACAACAACATTTATTTGTTTGATTCATATTTTGATCCAAAATCTTAAGATACTTAAAAATCTGCACAGACAATTAAGTATGATATTTTTAAAATATATATAAATCGATAAAATCTGAAGAAATTTGCTATAAACAAAAGACTTTTCTAATGTAATGTGGCATTAATTTATTTTATCAATGCAAATAAATACAAATATGTAACAAACATAGAAACAAATAAATAAACAAACTAACAAATAAGTGTTTACTTTCCTTTGAGTTTACATGTTGAGAGAAATGACAGAATGTTCCTACAATATATTTATTTATTGTTTACACCTATTTTTTTATTTTCACACAAATTTGTCTAATTTTCATTTTAAATGTTTTAACTTTCACGAATAATTATTAATTTTCTTCTTCTGCTGCTTTTACTGAGTTAGATTCACACACACACACACACACACTCTCTCTCTCTCACTCACACACACACACACACACACACTCTCTCTCTCTCTCTCTCTCTCTTTCTCTCTTTCACACACACACACTCTCTCTCTCTCTCTTTCACACACACACACACACACACACACACACACACACACACACACACATACTCTCTCTCTCTCTCTCTCTCTCTCTCTCTCTCTCTTTCACTCACACACACACACTCTCTCTCTCTTTCACTCATACACACACACACATACACTCTCTCTCTCTCTCTCTCTCTCTCTTTCACTCACACACATACACACGCTCTCTCTCTCTCTTTCACTCTCACACACACACGCTCTCTCTCTCTTTCACTCATACACACACAAACACACGTACACTCTCTCTCTCTCTCTCTCTCTCTCTCTCTCTTTCACTCACACACACACACACTCTCTCTCTCTCTTTCACTCACACACACACACACACGTACACACACTCTCTCTCTCTGTCTTTCACTCACGCACACAAACACACACACAAACACACACACCCACACACATACTTTCTCTCTCACACACACACGCATGCACTCACACACACACACACACACACACACACACACACACAAGTTGATGACATTGAGATTATTCAGAGACACGCGGCTGCAGATAAAATGTACCACTTGTCCTCTGGCACATCTTTTCCACACGAGGCGTTGCCATGGTAATCAGTCTAATATGCGAAGCCGGGATTCCTCGTTTCTCTCAGTCCAATTCAATTATCTTATCCCCTCGACTAATTATCAGCAGTAATGAAGCTTGTTTTTTGCCAGTTCATCAGCTGTCAGTGTGATCAGACGATTCCTCTGTAGTCTCAGTTTCATGTGGTCAGTTCTGTGTGTGGATCAGTCACTGCTTGTAATATAATAATATAAACACATCCCATAATTTAAAGACTAGTATTAAAATAAAGAAGAGGTGAAGAGGGGGTTAGTCAGGGGCAAAGAGCGATCCTCTGCATGATGTCACCACCACCATGCTTCACTATCCAGCTTTGGTCTAAGGTTACACTTTGGTCTTAATACACCAGGAATCAGGACTCTGAGTGTACGAAGAGTGTAAAGACATCAGACACACACACGTACACACACTCGTGCAGCATCTAAGTCTAAGACAAATATCCCATCTGCAGGAAAGCTATACGTCTGGCAACCCTGTCCACTGTTATAAACTACTTAGACAAACCCGGGACGCACAGCATCACTTCAGTACAGCCAGGATGACGTTCCTCCTCACGTGTCAGCAGGTCGTGTTTCTGTGGGGTGACGAGTCGAGCCTCGGCTTTTACAGCTCGCTCCTGTTCATTAAGAAGATGCTGGAAAGTTCTAGAACAGGCTATCGTATCCGATCTCAGGGGCCCAGAGCGGGAGGTGTTAGAAATGAGATCGACGTTCACTCTGAACAATTCAGGCTCGGATTAAGACTAATGAAGAAGGAAGGGAAGGTGTTTCTACAGCGAGCAGCAGGATGAGAAGAAAGAAAAGAACAGGATGAAAGATAAAGTCTGGCATTTTTCATCCTAATCTCCGTCTTCTGTATCGATTAGAATCCAGACGAGAATTTGATCACTGAGGAAAAACCTAGAACTTGTTCATCAGCTCTTCAGTTAAAGTGAAAGGTCTAGACACTCGCCGTCCACTTTATTAGGAACACGTGTACGTTCATCAGGATTATACTGTATAAACCACACAGATATAGTTCACATCAAACATCAGAATGAAGAGAAAGTCTGATCTCTGTGACCTTCACTGTACTGTTGTTGGTGTGAGTGGTTCAGAAGCTTCTGATCTCCTGCTGGGAATAAGTTAAAGTCCCAGAGATCAGAAAGATCCAGTGTGCTGCTGCCACGTGATTGGCTGATTAGAGAATGGTGTGAATGTAGAGGTATACAGGTGTTCCTAATAAAGTGGACGCTGAGTCTGTGTCATTCTGTCATTCTGAGTTGTTTATATTTCCCTCAGGTTTTTGTTCTTCCTCGTCTTCGTCGTCTTCCTCGCTGCTCCGTGAGCTCACGCTCAGCTCAGATTAGTGCTGTGTTGGTCCACAGTGTTCACCAGTAGAGGGAGCTGGAGTCTATCCAGAGTGACTGTGAAAAATCCACTGCAGAGATGTTCAGAGTCCTGAATCTCATCTCTCTGCAGTCACACACTCATCCTGAAGAACCAGGAAACATCACTGGACCTTCACCTTCTACTGCTGGAGCACATCTTCACCTGGGGCCTGAATTAAAGACCACAGGGTTATAAAGAGCTCTTATAAAGAGTCTCAGTTCAGCTTCTTCCAGTTCAGCTCCATCACTCCTGTCCTCCATCACTCACCGCAGGAGGAGTGTTCAGGAGAAGTCTAACACTCACACTGTGTTCAGGAGATGTCTAACACTCACACTGTGGGGTTCTACCTGCTGTGGGTTCTGCTAGAAGTTCGAAGGCATTAAAATTAATGTCCAGTGTTAATGCTAATATTTGTGTTAATGTAATGAGTTAATATTCATTGTAATGTTTAATGTGCTGCTGTTAAATGTTAATGAACACATTAATGAAGGCGTTAACATTCGGCGTTAATATTTGTGTTCATATTTTTGTTAATGCTTGTGATAGTATTAATATTATTAATGGTAGTGTTAATGCGTATGTTAACATCTTTCAGTGATCACGTCTGTGTTAATGTTAATGTTTGTGTTTGGTGTTAATGTTTAATGTTCCTTCTCGTGGTGTTAATGTTCAGTGTCCCTTGGTGTTAATGTTCAGTGTTCCTTCTCATGGTGTTAATGTTCAGCGTTCCTGCTCGTAGTGTTAATGTTCAGTGTTCCTTCTCGTGGTGTTAATGTTCAGTGTTCCTTCTCGGAGTGTTAATGTTCAGTGTTCCTTCTCATGGTGTTAATGTTCAGTGTTCCTTCTCATGGTGTTAATGTTCAGTGTTCCTGCTCGTGGTGTTAATGTTTAGTGTTCCTGCTCATGGTGTTAATGTTCAGTGCTCCTGCTCGTGGTGTTAATGTACAGTGTTCCTTCTTGTGGTGTTAATGTTCAGTGTTCCTGCTCGTGGTGTTAATGTTCAGTGTTCCTTCTCGTGGTGTTAATGTTCAGTGTTACTTCTTGTGGTGTTAATGTACAGTGTTCCTTCTTGTGGTGTTAATGTTCAGTGTTCCTTCTCGTGGTGTTAATGTTCAGTGTTCCTGCTCATGGTGTTAATGTTCAGTGTTCCTGCTCATGGTGTTAATGTTCAGTGTTCCTGCTCGTAGTGTTAATGTTCAGTGTTCCTGCTCGTGGTGTTAATGTTCAGTGTTCCTTCTCGTGGTGTTAATGTTCAGTGTTACTTCTTGTGGTGTTAATGTTCAGTGTTCCTGCTTGTGGTGTTAATGTTCAGTGTTCCTGCTCATGGTGTTAATGTTCAGTGCTCCTGCTCGTGGTAATGATCTCTTCGTCTGTTCTCTGCATGTTCTCTCCGTATCTGACTCCTCACTTAACACATCCCTGTTGTGAGACCCACAGGCTCTTAGTCATGATGTTCAGCTTCAGCCTCTGACACTCAACACTAAACCTTTCTGGAAGCTTCACTTCTCTGTATCTCTTAATGACCCACTCGTCTTCTGTCACATCTCCATCCTGTGTGTTAAGTGCTGGAGCCACAGACAAGCTGAAGGTGGAACCTGATTCACTCAGCTGAAGGTTTGAGGGACGTCTAAACCACATCATTCAGCTCTGAACTGATCAGGAAGGACGCTCTGAAACATGAGACGTGTCCTCGTTACCTGGAGACAGTGCTGAGAGAGAGAGAGAGAGGGGGGGGAGAGGGAGAGAGGGGGGAGAGAGGGAGGGGGGAGAGGGGGAGAGAGAGAGGGAGGGAGAGAGGGAGAGAGAGGGGGGAGAGAGAGGGAGAGAGAGGGGGGAGAGAGGGGGAGAGAGGGGGAGGGAGGGAGAGAGGGAGAGAGAGGGGGGGGGGAGAGAGAGAGGGAGAGAGGGGGGGGGAGGGAGGGAGAGAGGGAGAGAGGGAGGGGGAGAGAGGGGGGAGAGAGAGGGAGGGAGAGAGAGAGAGGGGGGGAAGGGAGGGAGTGAGGGAGAGAGGGAGAGAGAGGGGGGAGAGAGAGGGAGAGAGAGCGGGGGGAGAGGGAGAAAGAGAGGGGGAGAGAGAGGGAGGGGGGAGGGGGGCGAGAGGGGGAGAGAGAGAGTGGGGAGGGAGGGAGAGAGGGAGAGAGAGAGGGGGGGAGAGAGAGAGAGGGAGAGAGAGGGGGGAGGGAGGGAGAGAGGGAGAGAGGGAGGGGGGAGAGAGGGAGGGAGAGAGGGAGGGGGAGAGAGAGGGAGGGAGAGAGGGAGGGGGAGAGAGAGGGAGGGAGAGAGAGAGGGAGGGAGAGAGAGAGAGAGGGGGGGAAGAGAGGGAGTGAGGGAGAGAGGGGGAGAAGGTGGTGTGAGAGATGGTGTGAGACCACCCGAACACCACACATCATCTACACACCACCTGGACACCACACACCACCCGAACACCACACATCATCTACACACCACCCGAACACCACACACCACCCGAACACCACACATCATCTACACACCACCCGAACACCACACACCACCTGAACACCACACACCACCCGAACACCACACACCACCCGAACACCACACACCACCTGAACACCACACACCACCCGAACACCACACATTATCTACACACCACCCGAACACCACACACCACCCGAACACCACACATCATCTACACACCACCCGAACTCCACACACCACCAGAACATCACATCATCATCTGCACAGCAAAGAATGCCACACACCACCTACACACCACACACCACTTGAACAGCACTGAACATCACAGCAAACCTCTGTACTCCTTTACATACCACCCACATACCACTGTACACTATCTGCACACCACACAAACACACTGTGCTGCTGAGTCAAACTTAAACACACACACACATACTGTACATACACACACACACACACACACACACACACACACACACACACACACACACACACACACAGATATTTGCTCACACAACAAAAGTAATTAAGCTATGATGTTGTATGTAAAAAAATGCATTAAATCATTAAATAATTGCCAGGACTCCAACCAATCAAGACTGACTCCACCACCAGACACGAGAGAGAGAGAGAGAGAGAGAGAGAGAGAGAGAGACAGAGAGAGATAGAGAGAGAGAGAGAGAGAGAGAGAGACAGAGAGAGATAGAGAGAGAGAGAGAGAGAGAGAGAGAGAGAGAGAGAGAGAGAGAGAGAGAGAGAGAGAGAGAGAGAGAGAGAGAGAGAGAGAGAGACAGAGAGAAAGACACACAGAGAGAGAGAGAGAAAGACACGCAGAGAGAGAGAGAGAGAGAGAGAGAGAGAGAGAGAGAGAGAGAGAGAGAAAGACACAGAGAGAAAGAGAGACAGACACAGAGAGAGAGAGAGACAGAGAGAGAGAAAGACACAGAGAGAGAGAGAGAGAGAGAGAGAGAGAGAGAGAGAGACTTAGAGAGAGCTGTACTGTTGCAGCAGCTCTAATGCTCTAAGCCTGTGTGAGCTTCAGCATAATATTTCAACTAATTCAATAAATAAATAAATAAATAAATAAATAAATAAATCTGTGGGCTGTCAGAGACACGTCTCTTTTTCTTTCATTCTCTCTCAATTTTCTCTCTTCACCTGAACACTTAATACATTTCTGCAGATCAGAACTTTTAGGACAGAAAATGAATGATACAAAAACATTTCTTGTGTGAATGGTCTTCAGTCTGCTGAGATGTTTAAACTCTGAACCCATTGTGTTAACTAACACATGTTCTCCTTCAGTACACAAACTTCTCCACCACAGAAGTTTTCATTTAATACCAAACAAATTGATAGATAATGCTGTAGATAATATTTCTGTATTATTTACAACTAAAGGCCAATATCAAACCTCCCCTTTATCTCCAAGATCCTAGACAAGGTTGTAGCTCAGTGGTTATGTTCAGACCTACATAGGAATAATATTAATGAACTGTATCAGTCAGGATTTAGGCCTCATCATAGCACAGAGACAGCGCCGGTTAAAGTGGTAAATGACCTGTTACTGGTCTCTGATCAGGGTTGTGTCTCTTTACTGGTGTTACTCGATCTTAGTGCAGCTTTTTATACCATTGACCATTCTATACTACCTGATAGGCTAGAACATGTTGTTGGTGTTAAAGGGACAGTAATCTCCTGGATCGGGTATTATCTGTCGTATCAATATCAGTTCCTAGATCTAAATGGTGACCACTCTAAACAAACATAATGTTCGGTGTTCCACAAGGTTCTGTTTTAGGCCCATTGCTTTTCCCATTTCCCATTGGTAAATATGGTATTAGCTTCCACTGTTACACTGATGACACACAGCTATATGTTTCAGCTCAGTCAGATGTCAGATTAAGTCTCCCTCCCAGCTTAATAAGATTGAAGATGGTGTGAAGGACATCAGACAGTGGAGGCTTACTAACGTCCTCCTGTTTAACTCTGACACACAGAAGTTCTTGTACCAGGACCACAGACAGTCAGAAGTAAGCTTTCTGATTACAGAGTAACTCTGGATGGGCTTTCTATTAGATCATGTGCAGCAGTAAAAGACCTCGGTGTGATTATTGATCTCTCATCTGAAGCTCACATAAATAATACCACAAGCGTAGCCTTCTTTCATCTCAGAAATATCGCTAAGATAAGAAATATGATGTCATTACATGATGCAGAAACACTAGTTCATGCATTTGTTACCTCTAGGTTGGATTATTGTAATGCTTTACTGTCTGGATGTTCCAGTAGGAGCATAAACAAGCTCCAGTTAGTCCAGAACACAGCAGCTAGAGTCCTAACTAGAACCAGAAGATATGAACACATCACCTCTATCTTATCCTCATTGTATTGGCTCCCAGTCAAGTTTCACATTGATTATAAAATACTATTAATGACCTATAAAGACTTAATGGTCTCACGCCACAGTACCTGAGGGATCTTTTTTTTTTTTTTTTTTTTTATGATCCGTCACGCCTACATCGATCAAAAGGTGCAGGATATTTGATAGTACCTCAAGTACTACAGTCTCCAGCAGGGGGCAGAGCTTTTTCTCACAGAGCCCCACAGTTATGGAACAGACTTCCAATTAGTGTTTGTGACTCAGACACAGTCTCAGTGTTTAAGTCCAGGATAAAAACACATTTGTTTAGTTTAGATTATTATGAATAGCTTTTCCCAGGTAAAGGAGCAGATCTGGAGGGTTCATGGTCACAGAGTGTTTGGTGAACTGGGATGTCTGGATGTTGTCTCCTTACCACCATCACAAGTCGCTCAGGTTTGCAGACTGTGGAGTGGTGGGACGCTTTACATCCCAGGAAGTCCTCATGTCTGTGTGACCTTCTGGCTCTAGACATTTAGTTATGATGTCATCGCTAGTCTTGCCCGAGTCTCTGTCTGCACTTTACACATAATTTACATCTCATCACCTGATTACATTCATACCTAACAATTGTTCTCTATCTGTCGAGCTACTGTATATACGCCACTCCAGAGCTCCCGGTGTTCCGAGTTCCTATCCTGATCGTCTCTTCTCACGGAGCGGCTTCGTCAATCCTGATGTTCGTTATTTACATTACATCTTGTCCAGTGTCACCCAAATGAGGATGAGGTTCACTTCTGAGTCTGGTTCATCACAAGGTTTCTTGCTCTTATCATCTCAGGGAGTTTTTCCTTGCCGCCGTCCCCTGCAGCTTGCTCATTAGGGATAGGGATAGATATGTAGTATTTTAAATTTGAACTGTATAGATTCAGTTATTTATTTCTATCCTTATTTCTTCTTCTTCTTCTTCTTCTTCTTCTTCTTCTTCTATATATATTTTTCTCTCTCTTCTGTTTCCATACTTCTGTAAAGCTGCTTTTTAGACAATGGAAATTGTTAAAAGTGCTATACAAATAAATTGAACTGAATTGAATTCAGGTTTATTTCCTGTTGTATTTGGTATAAACATAATGTTCAAACTTCTCCATCCTGAAGATGTCAGAAAAGATTCCTCTTTATCTTCACTCCTGACTGTCACATAGCGCTGTTAAGATTATTAACATCTCCTTATAAAAAACGTCGCTACAATACACCGAAGCATACGCCACACATGCCCCAGCGAATGAATCGTTACCATAGTAACAATAACGTATAATCGTAAATGGTCACGTTAATAGGAAGTTTAGAACTTCACTACTGCTGAAACTGATTCAACATCTTCCAGCCAATCAGAACGCAGATCTCCACAGCGCTGTGTTATAAGCTGTTAAACTCTTTTAACACTCATCCCATTGATTCTCATTGATCCTTTTAGTCCTGTGTATTTGCATGCAGTGTGTGTGTGTGTATGTGTGTGTGTGTATACAGAGCTCTGCTGATTAACCTCTGACTCTTACTTGCATCAGAATCAATCCTTATAAAATATTCAGCCAGTGAGACCTGAGGTGATTAACACAACATGGTCTTACTTTAATACGGCTTTAATGCAAACAATATGCTCCACTCGATTCGCAGGAAAAGTCAGAAAAGAAAAAAACAACAAAGGACATAACAAAGTTGTAACATTTTTCGATTTACAAGCTAAAGACAACGATGAAATTCTCTTGAAAGAGAAAAAAAAGAAAAAACGGTGTATGCTGCGAGTTAAAATATCAAGCTAGCTTGGAAACGTTAGCTAAGTAGCTAAGCTAACAATGATCTACCTTCAGCTCTATGTTCAAACCTGTAGCAAAGCTCATTTACTAAAATGACAGGAATTTTGGGTGAAATACTGTTAAACAAATTTAAATATGCAAATATGATACTTAATATGCATGATTTTAGCAGCTAGTTACATTACAGTAAAGTTAACGATTCTTATGTGTTCTGTAATTATAATCCAGACACAGCAGTGATATTATTATTATTATTATTATTATTATTATTATTATTATTATTATTATTACTGAGTTACTGTTAAAATACAGAAATTCCTGCTCTCATGTACATTATAATGTGATAATAAAAAAAAAAATCCAAACAGAAACAAACAAACAAACAAACAAAAACAAAATGGTGGAATTAGTATCTCCTCTGCAGTGAAAACGTTAAGTTACAGCTTCACTGAAGGCTACAAAGCACTGACACTGGAGACTCCTTCATAAAGGATGAAGAAACTTATTTCTTTAGCAATTTCTAATGTTTATGTGTTGTGTCTGTCTTACACATCCCTGGAATCAAGCTGTTGCCATAGAAACGTTATCAAATTAAAGTTGCGCTACCATCACAGCTGCGGATATACAGAATTAGCTGGATTCAGGAAGCTACGACGATGGCTGAGGTCTCTGATTTAACCCCAGGGTTCAGCTCTCTCTTTAAGATATTAATAGAAACTCCAGCTCTCTGTAAGGATTTAAGTTTTCTCAGCATCAAACCTCACTGATCACTGGCCATAAATCATCTGCTGCTCTCCAGGGTTGGAAGATTAACAAGTACAAGTACAGCTGAACACATGAAAAGGAGGTTAATATGGTATAAAGGAGTGAGAAGGTGTGCAAGAGTAGTGGGTTCTCTGTAAATCTGTAGTGTGTGTGTGTGGGTGTGTGTGTGGGAGTTCAGTTCTTTCATGCCGATCTGTAAAAGACAGAAAAGAGATATAGAGAGAAAGAAAGAAGAGGAAAGCAGTGGGCATGAGAGAGCAGATGACTGCGTGTGAGTGGGAGTCTGAAGTTCCGTATTAGCACAGATTTTAGCCATAATGCTAACACACATCCAGCAACGTGACAGCGCTCTGTGGGATCAGCGCCCTGGCTAAAGTCTCGCTCATGCTAATTAACTCGCGGAGGTCGGATCTGAGGCGCCGTGTGGAGAAGCGTCATTAATCATAATGAAGAGGAGCTGCAAACAGTGGCCTTCATACCTGATCTTCTTTAGGAGAAAGCTGTGGGTCAGTGCTGATGTTTGGGATGGAACTATTGTTCAGACTGCAGAAAAAACCCCTGAGCACTAACCTGGGAAACCCCTCAGCCTCCTACCGGAATGTTCTTTAGCTTTAATAAATACGTCATTGTTATTTATTTAACATCCGCTAATTATTTGTTAAATATTCTTACATATATTTAAAGACTACATTCTGAGTAGAAACAAACCAAAGTGCCATTTTGGTTAGATGATGTTCACAAGATGCCGATCACGATCTCGTGTGGTTCTTGTCTGGTTTTTTTTTTTTGTCATTTTCAGAGAATTTTAAAATGAAATTTCACTCAAAAACTAATACATTTATGGTAATAATGGCCAAGCAAATAATAATAAAACTCAGATAATAGATTAAAATACACTAACACACTAATGCTAATGAATGAATTCATTAATAAATGACTGGATTACATGGAGAGGATCTTTAACACCGAAAAAGAAGTTACCAACTCCATGTGGTGTTTGAGGACAACAACCTCCTCATCAATACACAATTATCAGACTGTATGTGACTGTAGAAAGGACATTATTCATTATTCTGGTGTTTATAACAGTTTATAATCACACCTCCAGTGTCACCCAAATGAGGATGAGGTTCCCCTTTGAGTCTGGTGTAACCAGTATGAAAATTGTTTATTTCATATATGTATAGAATTACACAAAAATGTTTGTATACCTGATATGCCTAATGTATGTGTGTGTGTGTGTGTGTGTGTGCATGTGTGTGTGTTTGTGTGTGTGTGTGTGTGTTTGTGTGTGTTTGTGTGTGTGTGTTTGTGTGGTGTGTGTGTGTTTGTGTGTATGTGTGTGTGTTTGTGTGGTGTGTGTGTTTGTGTGTGTTTGTGTGTGTGTTTGTGTGCGTGTATGTGTGTGTTTGTGTGTGTTTGTTTGTGTGGTGTGTGTGTGTTTGTGTGTATGTGTGTGTGTTTGTGTGGTGTGTGTGTGTTTGTGTGTGTGTTTGTGTTTGTGTGTATGTGTGTGTTACAATACCAGGTATGTGTGTGTTTGAATAAGGTTTGTGTGTGTGTTTGTGTGCGGTATGTGTGTGTTTTGTGTTGTACAGGTTTGTTGTGTGTTTGAATAAGGTGTATGTGTGTAGTGTTTGTGTGGTGTTGGGTTGTGTGTGTTAATTCAGTTTGTGTGTGGTTCAAATACAGGTGTACTGTGTGTTACCCAAATTACAGGTATGTGTGTGTTACAAATACAGTAAGCGTGTGTTACAAATACAGGTATGCTGTGTGTTACAAATACAGGTATACTGTGTGCTACAAATACAGGTATGTTGTGTGTTACAAATACAGGTATGTTGTGTGTTACAAATACAGGTATACTGTGTGTTACAAATACAGGTATGTTGTGTGTTACAAATACAGGTATGCTGTGTGTTACAAATACAGGTATACTGTGTGTTACAAATACAGGTATACTGTGTGTTACAAATACAGGTATGCTGTGTGTTACAAATACAGGTATGCTGTGTGTTACAAATACAGGTATGTTGTGTGTTACAAATACAGGTAT
Source organism: Tachysurus vachellii (assembly GCF_030014155.1). Lineage (NCBI taxonomy): Eukaryota > Metazoa > Chordata > Actinopteri > Siluriformes > Bagridae > Tachysurus > Tachysurus vachellii. The sequence goes on from NC_083463.1 coordinate 1,722,640, forward strand.
GTTGTGTGTTACAAATACAGGTATGTTGTGTGTTACAAATACAGGTATACTGTGTGTTACAAATACAGGTATGTTGTGTGTTACAAATACAGGTATGCTGTGTGTTACAAATACAGGTATGCTGTGTGTTACAAATACAGGTATACTGTGTGTTACAAATACAGGTATGTTGTGTGTTACAAATACAGGTATGCTGTGTGTTACAAATACAGGTATGCTGTGTGTTACAAATACAGGTATGCTGTGTGTTACAAATACAGGTATGTTGTGTGTTACAAATACAGGTATGCTGTGTGTTACAAATACAGGTATGCTGTGTGTTACAAATACAGGTATGTTGTGTGTTACAAATACAGGTATACTGTGTGTTACAAATACAGGTATGCCGTTTGTTACAAATACAGGTATGTTGTGTGTTACAAATACAGGTATGCTGTGTGTTACAAATACAGGTATACTTTGTGTTACAAATACAGGTATGTTGTGTGTTACAAATACAGGTATACTGTGTGTTACAAATACAGGTATGTTGTGTGTTACAAATACAGGTATGTTGTGTGTTACAAATACAGGTATGTTGTGTGTTACAAATACAGGTATGCTGTGTGTTACAAATACAGGTATGCTGTGTGTTACAAATACAGGTATGTTGTGTGTTACAAATACAGGTATGCTGTGTGTTACAAATACAGGTATGTTGTGTGTTACAAATACAGGTATGTTGTGTGTTACAAATACAGGTATGTTGTGTATTACAAATACAGGTATGCTGTGTGTTACAAATACAGGTATGCTGTGTGTTACAAATACAGGTATGCTGTGTGTTACAAATACAGGTATGCTGTGTGTTACAAATACAGGTATGTAGTGTGTTACAAATACAGGTATGTTGTGTGTTACAAATACAGTTATACTGTGTGTTACAAATACAGGTATGTAGTGTGTTACAAATACAGGTATGTTGTGTGTTACAAATACAGGTATACTGTGTGTTACAAATACAGGTATACTGTGTGTTACAAATACAGGTATGTTGTGTGTTACAAATACAGGTATACTGTGTGTTACAAATACAGGTATGCTGTGTGTTACAAATACAGGTATGTAGTGTGTTACAAATACAGGTATGTTGTGTGTTACAAATACAGTTATACTGTGTGTTACAAATACAGGTATGCTGTGTGTTACAAATACAGGTATGTTGTGTGTTACAAATACAGGTATGTTGTGTGTTACAAATACAGGTATGCTGTGTGTTACAAATACAGGTATGTAGTGTGTTACAAATACAGGTATGTTGTGTGTTACAAATACAGTTATACTGTGTGTTACAAATACAGTTATACTGTGTGTTACAAATACAGGTATGTTGTGTGTTACAAATACAGGTATACTGTGTGTTACAAATACAGGTATGTTGTGTGTTACAAATACAGGTATGTTGTGTGTTACAAATACAGTTATACTGTGTGTTACAAATACAGGTATGCTGTGTGTTACAAATACAGGTATGCTGTGTGTTACAAATACAGGTATGTTGTGTGTTACAAATACAGGTATGCTGTGTGTTACAAATACAGGTATGCTGTGTGTTACAAATACAGGTATACTGTGTGTTACAAATACAGGTATGTTGTGTGTTACAAATACAGGTATGTTGTGTGTTACAAATACAGGTATGTTGTGTGTTACAAATACAGGTATGCTGTGTGTTACAAATACAGGTATGCCGTTTGTTACAAATACAGGTATGTTGTGTGTTACAAATACAGGTATGCTGTGTGTTACAAATACAGGTATACTGTGTGTTACAAATACAGGTATGCTGTGTGTTACAAATACAGGTATACTGTGTGTTACAAATACAGGCATGTTGTGTGTTACAAATACAGGTATGTTGTGTGTTACAAATACAGGTATGTTGTGTGTTACAAATACAGGTATGCTGTGTGTTACAAATACAGGTATGCTGTGTGTTACAAATACAGGTATGCTGTGTGTTACAAATACAGGTATACTGTGTGTTACAAATACAGGTATGTTGTGTGTTACAAATACAGGTATGTTGTGTGTTACAAATACATGTATGTTGTGTGTTACAAATACAGGTATGCTGTGTGTTACAAATACAGGTATGCTGTGTGTTACAAATACAGGTATGCTGTGTGTTACAAATACAGGTATGCTGTGTGTTACAAATACAGGTATACTGTGTGTTACAAATACAGGTATGTTGTGTGTTACAAATACAGGTATGCTGTGTGTTACAAATACAGGTATACTGTGTGTTACAAATACAGGTATGTTGTGTGTTACAAATACAGGTATGTTGTGTGTTACAAATACAGGTATGCTGTGTGTTACAAATACAGGTATGCTGTGTGTTACAAATACAGGTATGCTGTGTGTTACAAATACAGGTATACTGTGTTTAACCATCTCCTCTTTTGAATTCCATGCCATTTCAGTTACCTCTCCAATTAACCTTGTTATCATTGTTGTTTACCGCCCTCCTGGTCCCCTAGGTGACTTCTTGGAAGAAATGGACACACTGCTTAGTGCTTTCCCTTCTGATAGCTCCCCCCTGACAGTGCTTGGTGACTTCAACCTCCCCTCTGACAAGCTACATTCTTCTTCCCTCCTGTCTCTTCTTGACTCATTCACACTCACACTCAACAGCTACATCCCCACACACAAAGGAGGCAATGTGCTGGACCTGGTTTTCACCCGTCCTTCTCCAGCTACAGACGTGACTGCTACCCCACTACACGTCTCTGATCATCACCTGGTATCCTTTACCATCACTCTCCCTACCCTACCTAAAACTACCTCTCACCCCCTCGCTCTAACCCGCCGCAACCTTTACTCTGTCTCCCCTTCTTCTGTAGCTTCTGGCACTCTTTCTTCCCTTCCTGATCCTGAGTCTTTTTCCTCACTGCCCTTGGACTCGGCCACAGATACTTTCCTCTCATCTCTTTCCTCAACTATGGACTTCCTCTGCCCTATGTCCACTAAACCCAAGAAAACTTCTTGTTCTGCTCCTTGGCTTTCAGATGTGCTGCGCAACAATCGAAGAGAGCTAAGATCATCAGAGAGAAAGTGGAAGAAATCACAACTTGATGCAGATCTTGATTCTTACCGAACACTCATGGCCAAGTTCTCCTCAGATGTGACTTCTGCCAAGACTTCCTTCTACAAGGAAAAGCTTGAAGCTTCCTCACATGACCCTCGGAAATTCCACAACATCATCTCTTCTCTGCTCAACCCCCCGGCTCCACCTTCTTCATCCTCCCTGACTGCAGAAGACTTTGCTTCTTTCTACCAGGAGAAGATTGAGGAAATCTGCCGGACCTTCACTTCAGCCCCGACTGCACTTACATCTCAGAGTATGGACTCCCCTACACCTTTGTTGTCACATTTCTCAACTGTAACAGCAGAAGAGATTCTAAAACTCATCCAGTCTTGCAATCCTACCACCTGCCCATTGGATCCACTCCCTTCCACTTTGCTGCAGACCATCTCGCAAGACCTTCTGCCCTTCATTACAACTATCACCAATAGATCCATAGCATCTGGTCAGGTACCAACTACCTTCAAGAGAGCAAGGGTTATTCCCATCCTGAAGAAACCTGCTCTGGATCCATCAGACATCAGTAACTACAGACCGGTATCACTTCTCTCGTTTCTTTCAAAAATTCTTGAACGCATTGTCTTTAATCAACTGTCTGTCTATCTCTCACAGAACAACCTCCAAGACCCCAACCAGTCTGGCTTTAAAGCAGCTCATTCCACAGAGACAGCCCTTTTAGATGTCTCTGAGAAACTACATGCTGCTAGATCAGCCAATCTCTCATCTGTCCTTATCCTCCTTGACCTTTCAGCAGCGTTTGATACGGTCAACCATAAGACTCTCTTAGCCACCCTCAGGAGTCTTGGGATATGCGGATCAGCTTGGGAATGGTTCGCTTCCTACCTGGAAGGACGCTCATATCAGGTAACATGGAGGGGAGTGACATCTGCTCCACGCAGACTCTCCACTGGCGTCCCACAAGGCTCAGTACTTGGTCCTCTTCTTTTCTCCCTGTATACTCACTCTCTTGGTGAAGTTATTTCCTCACATGGGTTCTCTTACCACTGCTATGCTGATGATACACAACTTATCTTCTCTTTCCCACCCGCAGATGCCACAGCTTCTGACCGGATCTCTGCATGTCTGGCAGAAATTTCATCATGGATGTCTGCTCATCAGTTAAAGCTTAATCCTAGCAAAACTGAGCTGCTCTTCATCCCAGGTGATTCATCCCCAGGTCATGATCTTGCTATATCCTTGCACAACGATCTGATCTCCCCTTCAGCCACAGCTCGCAACCTTGGGGTAACCATGGACAATCAACTGTCCTTTTCCTCTCATGTTGCTAATGTGACTCGCTCATGTCGGTTTCTTCTCTACAACATTAGAAGGATTCGACCATTTCTGTCCACACAGGCTGCTCAGGTACTTGTTCAGTCTCTTGTCATTTCTAGACTGGATTACTGCAATGCACTGCTGGCAGGTCTACCTATGAACGCAATCCGTCCTCTGCAAATGATCCAAAATGCAGCTGCCCGGCTTGTTTTCAACCTGCCAAAGTTCTCTCATACCACCCCGCTGCTGCGATCCCTCCACTGGCTTCCGGTAGCTGCACGCATCAGATTCAAAACACTGATGCTGGCCTACAAAGCCAAAAATGGACCAGCTCCCTCTTACCTCAAAGCCCTCATCACTCCTCGCACTGCACCCCGCACCCTCCGATCTACCAGCACTGCTCGACTGGTTCCACCATCTCTCAGGGTAAGAGGCAAGTATACTACAAGACTCTTCTCTGTACTGGCACCAAGGTGGTGGAACGAACTTCCCCTAGAGGTCCGGACAGCTGAGTCACTGGCTATTTTCAAGCGGCGGTTGAAGACCTACTTATTCAGGAAACACTTCAACTAGCACTTCTTTCATTATCTTTTGCATTTAAAAAAAAAAAAAAAAAAAAAAAAACACACCTTTGACACTTTCATTGTAACTTTGAACAAATGTTTTAAACTCATGGTATCTTAAGTATGTAACTTAGTGATCCAGCATTAATGTATTCAATGTTAGAGATTTAAGCACTTATGTACGTCGCTCTGGATAAGGGCGTCTGCCAAATGCTGTAAATGTAAATGTAAATGAAATACAGGTATGCTGTGTGTTACAAATACAGGTATGCTGTGTGTTACAAATACAGGTATACTGTGTGTTACAAATACAGGTATGTTGTGTGTTACAAATACAGGTATGCTGTGTGTTACAAATACAGGTATGTAGTGTGTTACAAATACAGGTATGTTGTGTGTTACAAATACAGGTATGCTGTGTGTTACAAATACAGGTATGCTGTGTGTTACAAATACAGGTATGCTGTGTGTTACAAATACAGGTATGCTGTGTGTTACAAATACAGGTATGCTGTGTGTTACAAATACAGGTATGCTGTGTGTTACAAATACAGGTATGTTGTGTGTTACAAATACAGGTATGTTGTGTGTTACAAATACAGGTATGTTGTGTGTTACAAATACAGGTACGCTGTGTGTTACAAATACAGGTATGCTGTGTGTTACAAATACAGGTATACTGTGTGTTACAAATACAGGTATACTGTGTGTTACAAATACAGGTATGCTGTGTGTTACAAATACAGGTATGCTGTGTGTTACAAATACAGGTATGTAGTGTGTTACAAATACAGGTATGTTGTGTGTTACAAATACAGGTATGCTGTGTGTTACAAATACAGGTATGTTGTGTGTTACAAATACAGGTATACTGTGTGTTACAAATACAGGTATGTTGTGTGTTACAAATACAGGTATGTTGTGTGTTACAAATACAGGTATGCTGTGTGTTACAAATACAGGTATGCTGTGTGTTACAAATACAGGTATGCTGTGTGTTACAAATACAGGTATGTTGTGTGTTACAGGTATGCTGTTTGTGTTATCTTTCTCTGCCCTTTTCTGCACTGGCTCAGCATGAGGAGAGGGTAAAGAAGAGTGGAATACACCCCACAAAGCACAACGCAGACTGCACCAATTACACTGGTTCCTCTCAAGGTTTCTTCCTCTTCCATCTAATTGAGTTTTTCCTCACCACAGTCACTTGTTCAATGGTTCAATAAATACAAACACATTTAAATATAAGTCTAATATTAATCTCGAATCTTTGTACAATGTTAAGCTTTATGTACTTTTTGTAACATTTCCTATAATTATATTCTGTAAAGCTGCATTGAGACACTGTCCATTGTTCAGTGCTATACAAATAAATTTGAATTGAACTGAAATAGATGAAGATGAAGATAATTAGTAATAATTATCTTCATAATAATAATGATAATAATAATTAATAATAATAATAATAATAATAATTAGTTACTCAGTAATTCGTACATAGACACTCAAACAGAAGCAAGTGTAATAGTAAACTACTGCAACTCGATTAACTCTAAAGTGTTAACTATAATACTCTAAAGAGTTGGTGTTGAATCTATAATGAACTCAGGTAATGAGTTAATTTATGAGTTTCTCAGAACCTCCTGGTTAAACTCCAACTGTATCACAATGTGTCACTAAGGTTATGGATTATGTTTCATGTTCTGATTTTCATGTCTTTCGTTTTGTAACCCGTCTTGTATTGTTTGCGTCTTGCTTCCCTTTCCTTCATGTTCTCCATCATGCCATCATGTGCCATGTTCTGATTGGTGGTTGTTAGTCATGTGTTCCTGTTTTCATTTGTCATTGGTTCCTTGTATGTATGTACCCTAAGTGTTGGGGAAGTCGTGGCCTAATGGTTAGAGAGTTTGACTCCTAACCCTAAGGTTGTGGGTTCGAGTCTCGGGCCGGCAATACCACGACTGAGGTGCCTGACGACTGAGGTGCCTGACCGAACCCCCCAACTGCTCCCTGGGCGCCACAGCATAAATGCTCCGGGTGTGTGTTCACGGTGTGTGTGTGTTCACTGCTGTGTGTGTGTGTGTGTGTGTGCACTTTGGATGGGTTAAATGCAGAGAACAAATTCTGAGTATGTGTCACCGTACTTAGCCGTATGTCATGTCACACGTCACACGTCACATCCCCCTGAGATCCACCACTGTGCACCATGGTGGTGGGAGCATCGTGTTGTCAGTAATCTGTGGTCACTTGTGGTTGAATCCTCTCTCTTTACTTACTCACTGACTTGAGGCGGTGAACCTCGAGGCACTGTATTCTGTGCTGTATTCTTTTTGTTCGTTAGTTTTTAGTAACAGAATTAACGCTGATTAATGTTTGGAATATTTTTTTTATTGCAGTTCTAGAGCTTGTCATGGGCTCCTTTGGTCTTTGGTGTGTATTTTGTGTATTTACATCCAAATCAAGAGCCACTTTAATTACACAAAATAAATGAAAGGGTTGTTCATGGACTTTTTGCAGTACCATGGTCATATGTTCCTCCAATGCTCCATGGCCCACATCCTCCAGTACTCCTCCACAGTCTAGATCCCCAATTGCACTAGGACCTTTTTCTCCACTGCCCAGGTCTGGAAATGCATAATGGCCCAGGTCTTACAGCGTTCCACAATAAAGGTCCACCACTGCATTAGGACCTTCTGCTCCACATCCCAATTCTAACATTGCACCATGGACCAGGTCCACTAATGCTCTGTCATCCAATATTCATGGCCCAGGCCCACCATTGCACAATGTCCCAGCTCCAGTCCCTCTTCATAGGTCTGGCCCTCCATCCCACCCCCAAGACTGCCGTCACTATTTCACCATCCTCTTGGACTTTTTGTTGTTTTGGGTTTAGGATTATTTAAGGGCATCAGGAACCACCCTTAGAAGGGGGGATTATGTCATGTTCTGTATGTGTCATGTTCTGAGTTCTGTGTTCCAGTTCTCATTAGTCATTGGTTCCCTGTGTGTATTTAACCCTGAGTGTTTCCTATGTTTTTTGACGTTTGTTGTCCCTTATGGCTGTTACGTGTGTTTGTGGCTCTCGTCCTGTTTTGTCCTGCATTTGGATCCTCTGCCTCATCATTCAACACACGTTAAAATATGACTGTAGGAAGAACATTTATTTATAATCCCACTCTCTCTGTTTATAATGATTTATAACCACGTTGTTAAAAGTGCTACACAAATAAATATATATCTATATTTATACATCTGCTCTAATGAATTAGTCTGACTTCAATAAAACAGCCTACAAATGAAGTGGAACACAATAACTCACACAAACTCACAGAGATAAAAAAATACTCTGTTTCAGTTCAAAAGCACTTGAAGTGACTCCACATGACCGACTGGTGAACAGATGAACTCAAACAGACGGGCGTTAAGTGTTCAGCATGAGAACGTAGGCATTGAGAAAACTCCCATCTGAGATAGTGAAGTTAAAAAGCAGACAACTGGATAACAGATGGAATTTCAGTGTCCATTACGGAAGAGAAGCAGAAGTGATGGAGTCAGGAGCAGACCAGACGTTAAACCATGAGAATTCAGCATCAGAGCTGTCTGAGGAGCCTTATTACATTAGGACAGTGTGGAGGAAGACAAGCACCCGCACAGAGCAGAGCAGAAAATCAATACAGGTGGGTTTCTCTTTTTGACATGCAGAGCTACATTTACAATCTCTCTATCTCACACACACACACACACACACACACACACACACACACACACACACACACACACACACACAATATCATCATCATCCTCTGTCAGATCCATCTGTGAGATCCATCTCCTCCTGCTTCTGCTCTCCTCACCATCATATTCCAAAAATCTGGAACTCTGGAGGTCTGATGAGATAAGGAAACATGATGAGACCCTATCAGAACTGGGTTAAACACCATCAGCACTGCAGAAGAACAACAGTCAGGTCCATTAATATTCAGACTTTCAGCTTCAGTTTAACAGCTTACACTAAAGTCATGCATTCAAATCACTCCATTCTCACAGTCTCCAACATCACCTCACAAACTAATCCCAGTTCTTTGGCAAAATAATGTTTTTATCTAAAGACCTTTTCAAATATTTTGGGTTATGATTTTCCTTATGGGTTCTTAGCCAAAGAAATCTCAAAGAACCTAAAGGTTTGGCCAAAAAATGTATTATTATTTATTAAGAGCAAGAAAAATGCCTTAACATATGTTCTGTGTATAATTTGTGGTCGTGGGGCCTGATCTCAGCACCACCATAAGTGACATCATGAGAAGAAAGTGGAGTGGAGTCACAGCGCAGGATCACCACACTGAGTCTGAGAGACATCCTGGAGCTGTTTTATATCACCACACATTATAAGTGAGAGAGAAAAGATAGAAGAGAGAGAGAGAGAGAGAGAGAGAGAGAGAGAGAGAGAGTGTTAGATAACCAACAGCGGAGGTTAGGTGATGGTCCGTCGGCGTTTAGTATCACACTCACGACTTCATCAGGCCTGAGCACTGACAGCTTGGGTGATGCAGCGTGATGTAACTCTCTCTCTGCTCATCAGGAGCATGTCGTGTCAACTCCACAGAGACGGGCTTTTTCTTTTAATCCTCCAATTAACTCATGGTGATATCCCAGAATCCCTCTGACCTCAAGTGCTGAAGGACATATGCCTCGTTCCAGCGCCTCATTACTTACACACACCTCTTTAGCGTGCTACACCAGCGTGCAGGAGAAGATGATGGACATCACCACCGGACATTTATTTGTTGAACGTTTATGTACATGGACTTTCGATCTTCTCTGTGTTCCTACAGGAAGTAGGAGGACAATCCCTCAACTTTTATCTGCTGAGTTAAAAAGCAGTTACAGTGCTAAAGCTTCATCGTAGCCAAGGTTTTAGAGGTTTTAGGTTTCTCGCCGTAGTCAGCTCTGTCAGCTCTTACAAAGAATTTTAACAAACTGTTATTGGATTTTATATAAGCACACTCGGAAAAAAGAAAAGCTGAAAAATGGAAAAACGTCTTTCTGATGAGAAGAAAACTCCCAGTGTTCCTTCTGCTGAGAACGTTCTTCAGTTCCTGCTCAAGTATCATCCATCCATCCATCCATCCATCCATCCATCCATCTGTCTGTCTGTGTGTTCTATGTTCCAGTCTTAATTAAAGGTTGATTTCATGTTCACTGTAGTGTTGATAGAACATTGGTCTTGTTTGGAACATTTACATTATAAAGCCCTTCTCCATGTAGGTGCACAAACTTTTCATTGATTACAGACATGTTTATGTTTTTATGACATCTCTTCCCACTCACACTTAAGAGACATTAGATAAAATTTGCCAAATTTGATTTTTTCCCCCCACATAGGACACACCCACAGCCCCGCCCTGTGTGCACAAAGCTCCGCCCCAGAACCTGCACATAATGAACCATTCACATTATGAAGTAAAGTAATAAAGTAAACTGTGGTGTTTTTCTTTGTAACGAAAAAAAGAATGATGAGATCGACTTCATTTGTCACGTGAGAAATTCAGACGTTTAATTTAGTTTATAATTCAGATATTCACTTTTACCGTCCCTCTGTTTACATGCTAGTAGTTTTACTCCAGGCTCAAGAATCAGGCACCAAAACTGTACATTTAATTAACAATTAATTAAACATTTTATTAAAAATGAACATTAACAAGTACTTTAATTTAATTTAGTTTTATTTGTATAGTGCTTCTAACAAAAGTAACAAAGCAGCTTTAATAAACTTCAGTACTGATCCTAACATTAACTATTTAGCGCTTAATATACTGAGAGCTAAAATAATTATATTGTTAATATTTTGTATAAAAATTAAATCCAAATCCGTGCTGCTGATCCTCACTGCCCCCTGGTGGTTAGGAGGAGTGACACAGTAAAACCTATGAACTCAGTACAGCTGAGTTCTGGACTCTTTGGTCAGAAGGTGTTGATTAGTTCTCTGGAGCAGAAGCTCTGTCTGTAACACGGGTTTAAATAGACACTTGTTTGTGTAACAAAGTGAGTGTGAGGAAGGAGACTACAGTGTCAGAGCTTTATACCAGTCAGAGGTGAAGAGTGTGAAGACCTTCACAAGAGAGAAAACAGAGGATGGTTTCAAAGGACTGGACTGTTTATAGCTGCTAAACAGTTATAAAGAGATAGATAAATAAATAATAATAAAAATAAATAAATAAATAAATAAATAAATACAATAAAATCATCAACCTTGTGAAACTCCAGTTTGTCACTTTGTTGTTGTTGATTATTTTCCTGGGTTTTAATCACCTCAGTGACTAATGTAAACATGATAAAACAGGTAAAGGTATTTTTGGTGCTGGAGCGACATGAAGACAGATCTGTGCTGAATAAGGAATGACGGACAGCCCTGTGGCTGGGCGGGGCTGTTTGGGCAGGGCTGTTTGTTTGGGGCTGCTTGGGTGGGGCTGTGTGGGTGGGGCTGTGTGGGTGGGGCTTTTTGCATGGGGCTGTGTGGGCGTGGTTGTGTGGGTTTGGATGTGTGGGCGTGGCTGTGTGGGTTTGGAGGTTTGGGTGGGGCCTTCACATGTAATCTCCTCTAATTATTGGGCGTAGGTGTGTTTGTGTTTGACAGTAATGATGTATCGTCATTTCTTTCACACTCTGCTGCACTGTTCATTTTAGTCTCATTACAGTTAAAGCCTCTGCTTACAGTTAAAGCCGCTGAGGATTCAGCTTTTGTTTAATTAACTGCGCTACATTTTCCTTCAGCTGCAGGAAAACACACAGCACATAAATCAGAAAACTCCCGACACATGAGACTCATGTGTTTCCTCACGCACACATCATTAAAGGCCATGGATTATTAAATATTTCATGAGCTCCTGCTTTTTCTCTGACTGCTGGTCCATGGGAATGTAGCTGCTCCAATCTGTTTGGGCTCGTGAGTCTCTGATTAAAAGCATTACAGCAACCTTCAGGACCATGGTGTGAGATCTTCCCAGAGTTCCAGATACCATGATGTGAGATCTTCCCAGAGTTCCAGAGACCATGATGTGAGATCTTCCCAGAGTTCCACTGCACATAGGAGAACCTCCAGCAATACAAGTCATTAACTGTACAATCGGTTATCATCTCTTTTTATCTTTTTTCAGTGTTTTTAGTCAAACAGCACAAAGTAGATGCAGAGACTCAGAGCAATGAAAGTGTTGAGAGAAAAGGAGCTGTTCTGCCTCCAGTCTCATCATCACAACACAACAACACAACAACAACAAAAACTCAACATTACAACACAACAACACAACAACATAACAACATAACAACCACAACACAACAACATAACAACCACAACACAATAACACAACAACAACCAAAACACAACATCACAACAAAAACAACAACACAAAAACACAACATCATACCATTACAACACAACATCACAACAACAAAAACAACACCACATCACCACAACAGGAGCTGCTCTGCCTCTAGGCTCATCATCACCACAACACAACAACAACACAACAAAAACAACACAATAACAAAAACAACACCACATCACCACAACACAAGCCACTCTGCCTCCAGGCTCGTCATCACCACCACAACAACAACAACGACAAAAACACAACAACAACAGGAGCTGCTCTGCCTCCAAGCTCATCATCACCAAAACATGACAACAACCACAACACATCAACAACATAATCACATCACAACACAACAACAGTGACAACACAACAATAACAAAAACACATCACAACAGAACAACAACAACAAAAACACAATGCTACAACAACAGAATACCACAACACCACAAAAATGCCACATCACCACAACAAACACAACAATGTCACAACACTACAACACCACAATACTAAAACAATGACACCACAACAACACAATGGCATAAGAAAAAATAATCTCTAGAGTTCAGCAGAAAGACAGGAATAAGATCAGAGAGACAGGAATAAGATCAGAGGAGAGACAGGAATAAGATCAGAGGAGAGAGAGGAATAAGATCAGAGGAGAGACAGGAATAAGATCAGAGAGACAGGAATAAGATCAGAGGAGAGACAGGAATAAGATCAGAGGAGAGACAGGAATAAGATCAGAGAGACAGGAATAAGATCAGAGAGACAGGAATAAGATCAGAGGAGAGACAGGAATAAGATCAGAGGAGAGACAGGAATAAGATCAGAGAGACAGGAATAAGATCAGAGGAGAGACAGGAATAAGATCAGAGAGACAGGAATAAGATCAGAGGAGAGACAGGAATAAGATCAGAGGAGACACAGGAATAAGATCAGAGAGACAGGAATAAGATCAGAGGAGAGACAGGAATAAGATCAGAGAGACAGGAATAAGATCAGAGGAGAGACAGGAATAAGATCAGAGGAGAGACAGGAATAAGATCAGAGGAGAGACAGGAATAAGATCAGAGGAGAGACAGGAATAAGATCAGAGAGACAGGAATAAGATCAGAGAGACAGGAATAAGATCAGAGGAGAGACAGGAATAAGATCAGAGAGACAGGAATAAGATCAGAGGAGAGACAGGAATAAGATCAGAGAGACAGGAATAAGATCAGAGGAGAGACAGGAATAAGATCAGAGGAGAGACAGGAATAAGATCAGAGGAGAGACAGGAATAAGATCAGAGAGACAGGAATAAGATCAGAGGAGAGACAGGAATAAGATCAGAGAGACAGGAATAAGATCAGAGAAGAGACAGGAATAAGATCAGAGGAAAGACAGGAATAAGATCAGAGGAGAGACAGGAATAAGATCAGAGAAGAGACAGGAATAAGATCAGAGAGACAGGAATAAGATCAGAGGAGAGACAGGAATAAGATCAGGGGAGAGACAGGAATAAGATCAGAGAGACAGGAATAAGATCAGAGGAGAGACAGGAATAAGATCAGAGAGACAGGAATAAGATCAGAGAGACAGGAATAAGATCAGAGGAGAGACAGGAATAAGATCAGAGGAGAGACAGGAATAAGATCAGAGGAGAGACAGGAATAAGATCAGGGAGAGACAGGAATAAGATCAGAGGAGAGACAGGAATAAGATCAGAGGAGAGACAGGAATAAGATCAGAGGAGAGACAGGAATAAGATCAGAGGAGAGACAGGAATAAGATCAGAGGAGAGACAGGAATAAGATCAGAGGAGAGACAGGAATAAGATCAGAGGAGAGACAGGAATAAGATCAGAGGAGAGACAGGAATAAGATCAGAGGAGAGACAGGAATAAGATCAGAGGAGAGACAGGAATAAGATCAGAGAAGAGACAGGAATAAGATCAGAGAAGAGACAGGAATAAGATCAGAGGAGAGACAGGAATAAGATCAGAGGAGAGACAGGAATAAGATCAGAGGAGAGACAGGAATAAGATCAGAGAAGAGACAGGAATAAGATCAGAGGAGAGACAGGAATAAGATCAGAGAAGAGACAGGAATAAGATCAGGGAGAGACAGGAATAAGATCAGAGAGACAGGAATAAGATCAGAGAGACAGGAATAAGATCAGAGGAGAGACAGGAATAAGATCAGAGGAGAGACAGGAATAAGATCAGAGTAGAGACAGGAATAAGATCAGGGGAGAGACAAGAATAAGATCAGAGAGACAGGAATAAGATCAGGGAGAGACAGGAATAAGATCAGAGGAGAGACAGGAATAAGATCAGAGGAGAGACAGGAATAAGATCAGAGAGACAGGAATAAGATCAGAGGAGAGACAGGAATAAGATCAGAGGAGAGACAGGAATAAGATCAGAGGAGAGACAGGAATAAGATCAGAGGAGAGACAGGAATAAGATCAGAGGAGAGACAGGAATAAGATCAGAGGAGAGACAGGAATAAGATCAGAGGAGAGACAGGAATAAGATCAGAGGAGAGACAGGAATAAGATCAGAGGAGAGACAGGAATAAGATCAGAGGAGAGACAGGAATAAGATCAGAGGAGAGACAGGAATAAGATCAGAGGAGAGACAGGAATAAGATCAGAGGAGAGACAGGAATAAGATCAGAGAGACAGGAATAAGATCAGAGGAGAGACAGGAATAAGATCAGAGGAGAGACAGGAATAAGATCAGAGAGACAGGAATAAGATCAGAGGAGAGACAGGAATAAGATCAGAGGAGAGACAGGAATAAGATCAGAGGAGAGACAGGAATAAGATCAGAGGAGAGACAGGAATAAGATCAGAGGAGAGACAGGAATAAGATCAGAGGAGAGACAGGAATAAGATCAGAGGAGAGACAGGAATAAGATCAGAGGAGAGACAGGAATAAGATCAGAGGAGAGACAGGAATAAGATCAGAGGAGAGACAGGAATAAGATCAGGGAGAGACAGGAATAAGATCAGAGGAGAGACAGGAATAAGATCAGAGGAGAGACAGGAATAAGATCACAGAAGAGACAGGAATAAGATCAGGGGAGAGACAGGAATAAGATCAGAGAGACAGGAATAAGATCAGAGGAGAGACAGGAATAAGATCAGAGGAGAGACAGGAATAAGATCAGAGGAGAGACAGGAATAAGATCAGGGAGAGACAGGAATAAGATCAGAGAGACAGGAATAAGATCAGAGGAGAGACAGGAATAAGATCAGAGGAGAGACAGGAATAAGATCAGAGAGACAGGAATAAGATCAGAGGAGAGACAGGAATAAGATCAGAGGAGAGACAGGAATAAGATCAGAGGAGAGACAGGAATAAGATCAGAGGAGAGACAGGAATAAGATCAGAGAGACAGGAATAAGATCAGAGGAGAGACAGGAATAAGATCAGAGGAGAGACAGGAATAAGATCAGAGGAGAGACAGGAATAAGATCAGAGGAGAGACAGGAATAAGATCAGAGGAGAGACAGGAATAAGATCAGAGAGACAGGAATAAGATCAGAGGAGAGACAGGAATAAGATCAGAGAGACAGGAATAAGATCAGAGAGACAGGAATAAGATCAGAGGAGAGACAGGAATAAGATCAGAGAAGAGATAGGAATAAGATCAGAGGAGAGACAGGAATAAGATCAGAGAGACAGGAATAAGATCAGAGGAGAGACAGGAATAAGATCAGAGGAGAGACAGGAATAAGATCAGAGAAGAGACAGGAATATGATCAGAGGAGAGACAGGAATAAGATCAGAGAGACAGGAATAAGATCAGAGAGACAGGAATAAGATCAGAGGAGAGACAGTAATAAGATCAGGGGAGAGACAGGAATAAGATCAGAGAGACAGGAATAAGATCAGAGAGACAGGAATAAGATCAGAGGAGAGAAAGGAATAAGATCAGAGGAGAGACAGGAATAAGATCAGAGGAGAGACAGGAATATGATCAGAGGAGAGACAGGAATAAGATCAGAGGAGAGACAGGAATAAGATCAGAGAGACAGGAATAAGATCAGAGGAGAGACAGGAATAAGATCAGGGGAGAGACAGGAATAAGATCAGAGAGACAGGAATAAGATCAGAGAGACAGGAATAAGATCAGAGGAGAGAAAGGAATAAGATCAGAGGAGAGACAGGAATAAGATCAGAGGAGAGACAGGAATAAGATCAGAGGAGAGACAGGAATAAGATCAGGGGAGAGACAGGAATATGATCAGAGGAGAGACAGGAATAAGATCAGAGGAGAGACAGGAATAAGATCAGAGGAGAGACAGGAATAAGATCAGAGAAGAGACAGGAATAAAATCAGAGAAGAGACAGGAATAAGATCAGAGAAGAGACAGGAATAAGATCAGAGGAGAGACAGGAATAAGATCAGAGAAGAGACAGGAATAAGATCAGAGGAGAGACAGGAATAAGATCAGAGAAGAGACAGGAATAAGATCAGAGAAGAGACAGGAATAAGATCAGAGGAGAGACAGGAATAAGATCAGAGAAGAGACAGGAATAAGATCAGAGGAGAGACAGGAATAAGATCAGAGAGACAGGAATAAGATCAGAGGAGAGACAGGAATAAGATCGGAGAGACAGGAATAAGATCAGAGGAGAGACAGGAATAAGATCAGGGGAGAGACAGGAATAAGATCAGAGAGACAGGAATAAGATCAGAGGAGAGACAGGAATAAGATCAGAGGAGAGACAGGAATAAGATCAGAGGAGAGACAGGAATATGATCAGAGGAGAGACAGGAATAAGATCAGAGGAGAGACAGGAATAAGATCAGAGAAGAGACAGGAATAAGATCAGAGAGACAGGAATAAGATCAGAGGAGAGACAGGAATAAGATCAGAGGAGAGACAGGAATATGATCAGAGGAGAGACAGGAATAAGATCAGAGGAGAGACAGGAATAAGATCAGAGAGACAGGAATAAGATCAGAGGAGAGACAGGAATAAGATCAGAGGAGAGACAGGAATAAGATCAGAGGAGAGACAGGAATAAGATCAGAGGAGAGACAGGAATAAGATCAGAGAAGAGACAGGAATATGATCAGAGGAGAGACAGGAATAAGATCAGAGGAGAGACAGGAATAAGATCAGAGGAGAGACAGGAATAAGATCAGAGAGACAGGAATAAGATCAGAGGAGAGACAGGAATAAGATCAGAGGAGAGACAGGAATAAGATCAGAGGAGAGACAGGAATAAGATCAGAGAAGAGACAGGAATATGATCAGAGGAGAGACAGGAATAAGATCAGAGGAGAGACAGTAATAAGATCAGAGAGACAGGAATAAGATCAGAGGAGAGACAGTAATAAGATCAGGGGAGAGACAGGAATAAGATCAGAGAGACAGGAATAAGATCAGAGAGACAGGAATAAGATCAGAGAGACAGGAATAAGATCAGAGGAGAGAAAGGAATAAGATCAGAGGAGAGACAGGAATAAGATCAGAGGAGAGACAGGAATAAGATCAGAGGAGAGACAGGAATATGATCAGAGGAGAGACAGGAATAAGATCAGAGGAGAGACAGGAATAAGATCAGAGAAGAGACAGGAATAAGATCAGAGAGACAGGAATAAGATCAGAGGAGAGACAGGAATAAGATCAGAGGAGAGACAGGAATATGATCAGAGGAGAGACAGGAATAAGATCAGAGGAGAGACAGGAATAAGATCAGAGAGACAGGAATAAGATCAGAGGAGAGACAGGAATAAGATCAGAGGAGAGACAGGAATAAGATCAGAGGAGAGACAGGAATAAGATCAGAGGAGAGACAGGAATAAGATCAGAGAAGAGACAGGAATATGATCAGAGGAGAGACAGGAATAAGATCAGAGGAGAGACAGGAATAAGATCAGAGGAGAGACAGGAATAAGATCAGAGAGACAGGAATAAGATCAGAGGAGAGACAGGAATAAGATCAGAGGAGAGACAGGAATAAGATCAGAGGAGAGACAGGAATAAGATCAGAGAAGAGACAGGAATATGATCAGAGGAGAGACAGGAATAAGATCAGAGGAGAGACAGTAATAAGATCAGAGAGACAGGAATAAGATCAGAGGAGAGACAGTAATAAGATCAGGGGAGAGACAGGAATAAGATCAGAGAGACAGGAATAAGATCAGAGAGACAGGAATAAGATCAGAGAGACAGGAATAAGATCAGAGGAGAGAAAGGAATAAGATCAGAGGAGAGACAGGAATAAGATCAGAGGAGAGACAGGAATATGATCAGAGGAGAGACAGGAATAAGATCAGGGGAGAGACAGGAATAAGATCAGGGGAGAGACAGGAATAAGATCAGAGGAGAGACAGGAATATGATCAGAGGAGAGACAGGAATAAGATCAGAGAGACAGGAATAAGATCAGAGGAGAGACAGGAATAAGATCAGAGGAGAGACAGGAATATGATCAGAGGAGAGACAGGAATAAGATCAGGGGAGAGACAGGAATAAGATCAGAGAGACAGGAATAAGATCAGAGAGACAGGAATAAGATCAGAGGAGAGAAAGGAATAAGATCAGAGGAGAGACAGGAATAAGATCAGAGGAGAGACAGGAATAAGATCAGAGGAGAGACAGGAATAAGATCAGGGGAGAGACAGGAATATGATCAGAGGAGAGACAGGAATAAGATCAGAGGAGAGACAGGAATAAGATCAGAGGAGAGACAGGAATAAGATCAGAGGAGAGACAGGAATAAGATCAGAGGAGAGACAGGAATAAGATCAGAGGAGAGACAGGAATAAGATCAGAGAGACAGGAATAAGATCAGAGGAGAGACAGGAATAAGATCAGAGGAGAGACAGGAATAAGATCAGAGGAGAGACAGGTCTACACTAACTCAGATAATCACTGTTCTGAGCAGAAAGCACACTTTACTGTATAGTGAGTGTATGTAGTGTTAATAAAGTGTTCCTAATAAAGTGGTCAGTGAGTGTGTACAGCTTGTGCACAGTCAGTGTTAAGTGTCATTCTGTTCATTATTCTGCTCAAAATGCTGAATCGAGCATCTTTAAATCTTTAAAAACGAATCTAGAATTTTAGAATAACTATTGATTTATTATTAATCATTCTCAGGCTGAAGGACAGACCGTGGTTTAAAAACGATTCACTCTCGCTCGCTGTCGCACCCCCACTGAGTTAATCATGATTCAGTCACATGCTGAATCATCAGATTCATAAAATAAAAATCAATTGGGAATCATTTGCATGTGCTGAGCATAAGTATTCACCCCCTCGATCTGTCACAACCTGGGGCTCGGTTAAGGTTTCGTGTAATAAATGTGCACATAAATAGTTCAGAATATTGAACTGAGAGAAAAAAATCAGTAGTTTGCAAAATGATTAAAAAAAAAAAAACATTTGGGAGTGCAAAAGTATTCACCCCCTTTCATCCTGAAACCCTTTCATTTATTTTGTGTAATTAAAGTGGCTCTTGATTTGGATGTAAATACACAAAATACACACCAAAGACCAAAGGAGCCCATGACAAGCTCTAGAACTGCAATAAAAAAAATATTCCAAACATTAATCAGCGTTAATTCTGTTACTAAAAACTAACGAACAAAAAGAATACAGCACAGAATACAGTGCCTCGAGGTTCACCGCCTCAAGTCAGTGAGTAAGTAAAGAGAGAGGATTCAACCACAAGTGACCACAGATTACTGACAACACGATGCTCCCACCACCATGGTGCACAGTGGTGGATCTCAGGGGGATGTGACGTGTGACGTGTGACATGACATACGGCTAAGTACGGTGACACATACTCAGAATTTGTTCTCTGCATTTAACCCATCCAAAGTGCACACACACACCGTGAACACACACACACCATGAACACACACACACCATGAACACACACCCGGAGCAGTGGGCAGCCATTTATGCTGTGGCACCCAGGGAGCAGTTGGGGGGTTTGGTGCCTTGCTCAAGGGCACCTCAGTCGTGGTATTGCTGA
>NC_083463.1:1750460-1810460 GCF_030014155.1 Tachysurus vachellii
GAAAAGATCACTTTCACAACATATAGAACTTCTTCTTCTCATACTGAGGTATTAATTAAACACCTTCGATTCTTTCTGAATATCGCTAATAGCAATTCCGACGTGAAACAATAAAAAAGGTAAAATAATTTAGAATAAACAGAAATACTATCAATTATTATAAAAAGATTTAAAAATAAAATGCTTACATGCTACAGAACCCAACAGGAACAATTTTCTTTAGTTATTTTGTTAATATACAAAATAGAACAAATAATGATAAATAATCATATGTTAATATGTGTGTGTGTGTGTGTGTGTGTGTGTGTGTGTGTGTGTTTAAAATTGTTGTTACTTACTGCAGTATTTTTATATACATTTTTATAAAAGTTTATCTCACAAGCATTAATTAGGCAATAATTTAATGAACAATTACCACATTATTTAGAGGTGTGTGTGTGTGTGTGTGTGTGTGTGTGTGTGTGTGTGTGTGTGTGTGTGTTTGTGTGTTAAATCGAAGGTTTGTGTAATAATTCAGAGGTAAACGTTGTGGTGATTTCATGCAGAATGAAGGGAACCATCTGTTTAAGTCACACGTCACTTTTGCTTTCTAAACGTGTTTGTCGTTATCTGATGGTCCGCTTCATGTCCACTGTCACAATAACAGTGTGGAGATGATGAATGTCTGCTGAGTCAGACGGAAAAACAGGAAGTCGGATGATTTATGCTCCTGGTTGTTAAACTCTGTAGAATCATTTTGGAGCCACTCGGAACGCTGTTCCATCTCTGCTCTGAAATGTAAAGGCCCAGTTCCAGGTTCTTAAAGCAAGTGTACAGGAAGTGTACAGGAAGTGTACAGGAAGTGTACAGGAAGTAGAGATGCAGCTGACAGGTCTGATGCAGGCATCAATAAAGTGACAGCTTTGTTATATAAGACTTTGTGTGTAAATGTTTTCATGGTCAAACTTAAACTAAATCTGATTTTTATTTAAACTCACATATTTACAGGACACGCCCATATTTAGCCACGCCCATCAATCTCATTAAAAGAGAAAGAACAAAGTGAGCTAAACAGGACAACATTACTCCTGAGACTCCCAGTCAGCTCCATCACAGCTTCACCCCTCATCATGGTTCAGACTTCACCACACTGTATTCATCTAGCCCAAAAGTCCCACAGCACTCTCCTCTTCATCTCACTCCACTGATGTCCTGGAGATCCTCACGTACACTACAAGAGCTTGTCTGTAGCTGCACTCCTCTATCTAACATATTCACTGAGGTTTATTTTTCACCTGCAAACTCAGTTAACCTATAAAAACTGGTAGATTCTCCTCAGCAAGGTAAAAGTCTAATTAACAGGCCCTTAGTGATGGAGTGTCTAACGTCTCTTCCCTGAACTCTTAATTAACCCCTAACTTTTCCTCACTCTATTTAAAAAATAAATTATTTGATCATTCAGAAGTTTTTTTGATATTTGGGCAGCCGGTTTTTCCATTGCGATCTGTTGGCCATGACTGCTTCAGCCTGGTCCCATTAGAAATCACTCGCTCGAAGGTCTTCCATAAAGGTCTTTCTTGCTTTCTTTACCTGCTTGGTAACCTTCATGAGATGGCAGTCTTGGGGTGTTGGTTAGGTACTGTAGGTGGAGGAGATGGCTGGAGAATCTCATTTGTCATTCAGTGACAATTTCCTGCAGGGGGCGGGTCTTTGTTCATCGATCAACTTCATGTTCCTAATTTGAGCCTGATGCGAGATTTGGAGAATCTGTCTCTAACGAGAGCTAAAACTTTTATCAGTCTGTAAAACAAGCAAGCAATCAATCAAACAAACAAACAAACAAACAAACAAACAAACAGTCCCTTCCATCATGAATATGTTCAACACTATTAAACATTAGCAAAGTGCTGAAACTCCTTTTAAGTCTCCTTTCATAGTAAATAAATCTTTTTTAAACCTAAAACTTCACCACATTTTTAAAAGATTTTTGTTTGCGCTTTGCGAGTCCCTGTAGATGAGCTGTTGTTATAGAAACCATAACGTAATCAGAACGAGCGCCCCCTAGTGGTTCAGTCCTTACATACAGACGACACACAGTCCAGATGTTTTCACTTTCTGCTTGTTTTCGGTGATGTTTCCTGTCAGAAACTTTGAAGCGGTTGATGTCTCAATCATCCTTTCCTGTTGTTCTCGCCTCGGTCTTGTTGTAACCGTCTCTGGTCCTTCATCCTGGCAGATGAATGTGAGAAATGACATGATAGTGGAAGGCGAGAGCGAGCAACGAGAGATGGTTTATTCTCCCCTGACGGTTTATTCCAGAGAGACGAGAAGAAAAGGTCAGCTGTAAAGAAGACTGATGTTGTTTCTGAGAGATGGACAGTGGAGAGAGGAAAGAAAAAAAGATTTTTTTTTTTTATTTCCATCTGTTTCTCCTGGTGTAAACATGGTAACGTGCAGATTGTAGATTTCCTCATGACATTGATATTATTTCACATATTAAAGTGTAGAAATGTTCATGTTGTCTGTATAGATGTTTATTTTGTATAGAACTAAAGCAGATGCTGGTTGTGATGTTAGGATGTGTGAGGAGACTTCAGTAAAGGTGTAAAGCAATGATTTACCTTCTGATTATTAAATGTCCTTGGATGGTTTCGATGGCTCAACAGTCGCTGCCAAGTTTCACACCATCGCCAGTAATTCGCTTCTCCACGGTAAAAATGTGCGGAGGTGATTTATTTATTCAGACCTCATCACTTCCTCTCACCCATGATTAACTTCAGGGCTCAAATGCACTTTATGAAGAAAGTTTTTTTGATACGTCTTTCACGTAGTGTTAACCTTTGTATGTTGTTCGCATGTTTGTTACTCAGCCAGTGTTCGTGGGTCTGTTTGACCCGTTGCATTTTTGGGTTATTAATTCAATACAATCAAAAATTTGATGTTAAAATACTCTACAGATGTTTACTTCATCCCAATTACAAGCAATATAAACAGCATATATGGTTAATATTTGCCCTTTACCTTTATTACATCACATTATTTTGTGACCCGAACACCATACAAGGGTTAAATCCTGACACAGGATGATTAACACATGAAACATGTTCTTATCCCCCTCTGTGTTAAAGCTGGCCTGATCGCTCCAGGTCTCTAACACTGTTGTTGGCAAAATTGCGAAATGGAAAGCAGCAGAAACCTGCTTCAGATTCTCAATTAGACTGAGGTCAGAGTGTCACGAATCGTCCTCAGAGCTCTGCACATTTGCTGAGTGTGCGTTTGTTTTGGCTCAGCTCTTGTCTTCACTGTTGGTTTATTTCCCAAATGAGTAAACCTGCTCTAATCCCACTCGTGATTAGTTTGTCTTTTTATACCCTCATGATCTATTACTAAGTCTCTTCACTTCAGCTAAAGCCTCTGATTTTTGTTGAGCCCTTTCTGTTGTTTTGCTTGATTTTGCTCACTTGTACATTGAACTCTGCTCCTGACATTTTTCTAGACTATAAAACAAACAAACAAACTAAACCCCACATCCACTTACATAATAAACAATAAACCCAATATTACACTTATTATACAAATGTGTACAGAAAACTTATAATTCTGAAACTGGAGACTTCTTCCGTGTTTAATATGTTTCTTTATTGAAAACTTCACCACATAAAAAAAAGAACATAAACATGGCGTCTCTGTTGTATAGGTCCTTTAGAAAGAGCCCTTACTGTAGAACCCTTGTGCAGCTCAGTCTCATCTCTTACAGACTCAAACACGTTTATTTCTAGAACTCCATCTCCGCTCACAACACCGTGCTACCACCACCATGTTACACAGTGGCCCTCACACACTCACCATTAACTAAGTGTTAGCATGTCTCCGAGATGAGTTGCGTCTCAAATCACAGCAAATAAATGGTTCTTTGTCCGAGGGAATGGTTCTGTGAAGAACTTTGACCTCCGTGGAATTTTTCCATTGCACAAAATGTTCTGTTTAGTGGAAAGGTTCCTTTAATTCAATTCAGTTATATGTATTTATATTGAGCTTTTAACAATTCACATTGTCTCAAAGCAGCTTTACAGAAATATAGAAACAAAATGCACGCACACATTCAATTTAAAGGGAGACAAGAATATGACTGTGCTTGCAGCTCTGAGGTTTTTTATATTTACGTTATGTATGCATGCATGCATCCCTATAAACGATCCATACGCTTTTCACTCAAAGCCTAACATTGAAGACCAATTATAAGTGCTATTGCAAAACAGCTGACATTTCCACATAAACAGTGACCAAACATTTACACTACAATGTACTTGCAAAAAATTAAATTTGATAGAACTGTCACTCAGTTGTGAGCGATGTGGTCGCATTATCACCCCACCATGGCTGAATACACGTTCAGCAGGTGCACCTGATGCAGTGATGGCCACAACTCTTACTGCTACCTTGAACAAAGAGGGGAGGGTGTCTGTTCACAGCCCAAAACTGCAGGGAGTCCTGTCCATCACAAAATTCCAGTTGTTGTGATACAGGACAAAGGCGAGCAAGGATCCAAATGCAGTCTATAGTTTAATTATCCAAAACACAAGAAACAGACAAACAGAACAAGGCGCTAACAGGGAACAGGAACATAGAAACAAACTTCCAACATGTAACAACAACCAACAGCAGGGAAGTGGACAAACAGAGTATATATAGCTGACAGGAACCAATGACAAAGCAGAGACAATCAGAGACAAAGAAAACACACCTGAGGAGATGAATGAGTTCAATCAGTGTCCGTGGGAACAAACAAGTGGGCGGAGCAAACAATTAACAACAGGGAAAGACAGCAGACAGAAACGAGGCAAAAACACAGACAGACTCATCACACCGGTACCCGAACTTAATTATTTTTGGTTAATAATTCTTGCGCCTTCCATGTTTCGTCACGACCGTTGAGGTTTATTAGTTAGTGCGCGCTCTCCCTCTGCTTCAGTGGCGGAACTAGAGTTTTATACAGGGGGTGGCCAGGGGGGTGGCCAGGGCAACTTTTGGTATATTATGTATATTATGTATATTATGGCTAAACTGGGGAACGAACTGATCTCTCTTGCCTGATTAATCTGTTAAAAGCGTCTAACGTCAAATTTTATAGTGACGTACCTTTTGAAATATTTTTCTGGAAAACTAAATCCTGATGTTTAATCTCAAAACTGTTTTAGTATTAGTATTAGTCTGTTTTAGTAAACTTCTCTACCTCTCAACTCTTATTGTCATTGATTGATGGATTTGAAATGTTGAGCGGCGCCGCGACCAAACGTCAAACGAAGACTTCTTTTGATAGGTGAAATGAGATGTCGATCAGCACCAAACTTCCAATGCTATCAAATAAAAATTCGGGGTGGCACCTGGTGTGGCCAATCAGATGTCAGGGACACCCCTCTGGCTCCGCCACTGCTCTGCTTGCCTGCTGCGTCACGTGGTTATATTACGCTCTTGCGGGCGTTCAAAAACATTAAAAAAAAAAGTCACAAGTAAGTCTCAAGTCATGAATGTCAAGTCAAAGTCAAGTCGAGTCTTTTTTTAATATTTGTCAAGCAAGTCTCAAGTCTCAAATTTGCGACTTAAGTCTGACCCGAGTCAAGTCATATGACTCGAGTCCCCCATCTCTGGTATTTACTGTATAAGATTCTGTATCTGAGTTGTCCAGGACATTGTGTTTGAGTCCCTTCTCTCTCTCTCAGCATTACATCCCATTGTTAATGTAGACGCCGATCCCAGCCCAAATCCATACAGCGGTGTAAATTACGATTGGGTTAGTGCCGCTCATTGTTTCTGTTTGCCTCTAAACTAATTATAAAATCCGACCTTTAAAGTATTGTGTGTGATGAAGAGGTTACATTTTTAATTAAACATGTAGGCTGTAATTATTCATCTCATGACATTCACCGCTACACTAATCAATCAGTGTGTCGAGAAGAGAAACCCTTATTGAGCACATGCTTGCAATATGAGAGCACTTCAAATAAAATTTTGATCATTCTGGCCAAGCTTTTAATATTGCAGCAGCAGTGTGTGTATTAGACTGTGTGTATTATTAACAGTGTGTGTATTAGACTGTGTATTATTAACAGTGTGTGTATTAGACTGTGTGTATTATTAACAGTGTGTGTCTTAGACTGTGTATTATTAACAGTGTGTGTATTAGACTGTGTGTATTATTAACAGTGTGTGTCTTAGACTGTGTATTATTAACAGTGTGCGTATTAGACTGTGTGTATTATTATCAGTGTGCATATTAGACTGTGTGTATTATTAACAGTGTGTGTATTAGACTGTGTATTATTAACAGTGTGTGTATTAGACTGTGTGTATTATTAACAGTGTGTGTATTAGACTGTGTATTATTAACAGTGTGTGTATTAGACTGTGTATTATTAACAGTGTGTGTATTAGACTGTGTGTATTATTAACAGTGTGTGTATTAGACTGTGTATTATTAACAGTGTGTGTATTAGACTGTGTGTATTATTAACAGTGTGTGTATTATTAACAGTGTGTGTATTAGACTGTGTGTATTAGACTGTGTATTATTAACAGTGTGTGTATTATTAACAGTGTGTGTATTAGACTGTGTGTATTATTAAAAGTGTGTGTATTAGACTGTGTGTAGTATTAACAGTGTGTGTATTATTAACAGTGTGTGTATTAGACTGTGTGTATTATTAAAAGTGTGTGTATTAGACTGTGTGTAGTATTAACAGTGTGTGTATTATTAACAGTGTGTGTATTAGACTGTGTGTATTATTAACAGTGTGTGTATTAGACTGTGTGTATTAGACTGTGTATTATTAACAGTGTGTGTATTAGACTGTGTGTATTATTAACAGTGTGTGTATTAGACTGTGTGTATTATTAAAAGTGTGTGTATTAGACTGTGTGTATTATTAACAGTGTGTGTATTATTAACAGTGTGTGTATTAGACTGTGTGTATTATTAACAGTGTGTGTATTAGACTGTGTGTATTATTAACAGTGTGTGTATTAGACTGTGTATTATTAACAGTGTGTGTATTAGACTGTGTATTATTAACAGTGTGTGTATTAGACTGTCTGTATTATTAACAGTGTGTATTAGACTGTGTGTATTATTAACAGTGTGTGTATTAGACTGTGTATTATTAACAGTGTGTGTATTAGACTGTGTGTATTATTAACAGTGTGTGTATTATTAACAGTGTGTGTATTAGACTGTGTGTATTAGACTGTGTATTATTAACAGTGTGTGTATTATTAACAGTGTGTGTATTATTAACAGTGTGTGTATTAGACTGTGTGTATTATTAACAGTGTGTGTATTAGACTGTGTGTATTATTAACAGTGTGTGTATTAGACTGTGTGTATTAGACTGTGTATTATTAACAGTGTGTGTATTAGACTGTGTGTATTATTAACAGTGTGTGTATTAGACTGTGTGTATTATTAACAGTGTGTGTATTATTAACAGTGTGTGTATTAGACTGTGTGTATTATTAAAAGTGTGTGTATTAGACTGTGTGTATTATTAGTGTGTGTATTAGACTGTGTGTATTATTAACAGTGTGTGTATTAGACTGTGTGTATTATTAGTGTGTTTATTAGACTGTGTGTATTATTAGTGTGTGTATTAGACTGTGTGTATTATTAACAGTGTGCGTATTAGACTGTGTGTATTATTAACAGTGTGTGTATTAGACTGTGTGTATTATTAACAGTGTGTGTATTAGACTGTGTGTATTATTAACAGTGTGTGTATTAGACTGTGTGTATTATTAACAGTGTGTGTATTAGACTGTGTGTATTATTAACAGTGTGTGTATTAGACTGTGTGTATTATTAACAGTGTGCGTATTAGACTGTGTGTATTATTAACAGTGTGCGTATTAGACTGTGTGTATTATTAACAGTGTGCGTATTAGACTGTGTGTATTATTAACAGTGTGTGTTTTAGACTGTGTGTATTATTAACAGTGTGTTTATTATACTGCTGTTCTGTGTATTTATTATAGTTTGTTTACAACTACAGTACACCACTGAGCTCATAGTGTACACCGAGTCACGACACCTCCAACAGCTGGAGACTTTACACCATTCTAAAAGATCAAAAAAGAAAGAAGTTTTATGTGGGAGTTGCGTCTGAGAATCAGACTATAATAAGATTTCTGTTGAGGCGTGAAACCGATTAAGCCGTCCGAAAGGATTTGTGCTTTGCATAAAAACCAAAGATTTCATTTCCTTTTAGCTGAACGTTACTCATCTGAATGACACACAAAGCACTCTGATGAGGATTAAACCGTCTGAGATATAGCTTTCTTCGTTTTTTTTTCTTTTCATAAGAACAGACGCTTATAAAATTTATGGCGTTAAAATCAGACAGCAGCGATCACAGGGGTCCAAGCACTGTAGCGTTTATAGACGTATTCAGTGGCTCTAATCCCAAATGTTTGGCTGATTCAAGATAACAAAAAAAGTACTTTAAAAAATCAACATATTCTAAACTATCCTAACACCTAATATTTTATCCAAATAAATTAAAAAATAAACACTTTTTCCAGATCACTGGATCATTCAATTTAAAATGCTTAGTCATAATATTTAACATGAACTCTGCTTCTTTAAGACTTGAAATTTACAACTAATCCCAAAAAATTTCACTAGATTAAGTAAAACTTGTGGCAGAGTCAGACACTGTATGCTCGATAATGCAACTAACAATCGAGAAAAAACTAGCATCTTGCTAAAACGACCGCACTTACACTTCAAAACAGAACACCTGAGAACTCAAATGTAAATGAGCTCGTTAATGAACAAGCCAGTGGTGACATTGGTGAGGAGAAAACTCCCTGAGATGACATGAAGAAGAAACATGAGGATCACATGGGTTCTCTTGGTAGCTAGATGTTGGGGCAGTTGACTAATAGTGTACGTTTTGAGAGATTCTTCATATCTACTCAGCTTTACCTACATATAGTATCTGATAGGAGTGAGTACAGTCCTCACATTTTAATAAATACTTTATTATATCTTTTCATGTGACAACACTAAAGAAATGACACTGTGCTCCAATGTGTGAGCTTGTATAACAGTGTAAATTTGCTGTCCCCTTAAAATAACTCAAACACACAGCCATTAATGTCTAAATCACTGGACACAAAAGTGAGTACACCCCTAAGTCAAAATGTCCAAATTGGGCCCAAAGTGTCTATATTTTTTATGGCCACCATTATTTTCCAGCATTGCCTTAACCCTCTTGGGCAGGGAGTTCACCAGAGCATCACAGGTTGGCACTGAAGTCCTCTTTCACTACTCTATGATGACATCACAGAGCTGGAGGATGTTAGAGACCTTGCACTCCTCCACATATGCTCAATAAGGTTTAGGTTTAGAGACATGCTTGGCCAGTCCATCACATTTACCTTGTGATGGTTGGTTGTGATTATCTTAGAGGTGAGTTCGGGGTCGTTATCATGTTGGAATACTGCCCTACTGTCTCTAAAGGGAGGGATCATGCTCTGCCTCAGTATGCCACAGTACATGTTGGCATTCATGGTTCCCTCAATGAACTGTAGCTCCCCAGTGCCGGCAGCACTCACGCAGCCCCAGACCATGACACTCCCACCACCATGCTGGACTGTAGGCAAGACACACTGGTATTTCTACTCCTCACCTGGTTGCCACCACACACGCTTGACATCATCTGAACCAATTAACTTTATCTTGGTCTCATCAGACCACAGGATATGGTTCCAGTAATCCATGTCCTTAGTCTGCTTGCTTGTCTTCAGCAAACTGTTTGCAGACTTTCTTGTGCATCATCTTTGAAGACACAGCCATGCAGACCAGTTTGATGCAGTGTACGGCATATGGTCTGAGCACTGAAAGTCTGACCCCCCCACCCCTTCAACCTCTGCAGCAATGCTGGCAGCATTTATACGTCTATTTCCCAAACAAAAACTCTGGATATGACGCTGACCACGTGCACACAACCTCTTTGGTGGACCATGGTGAGGTCTGTTCAGAGTAGAACCTGTCCTGATAAACCGCTGTATGGTCTTGGGCACCGTGCTGCAGCTCAGTTTCAGGGTCTTGGCAAACTTCTTATAACCTACGCCATCTTTATGCCGAGAAACAACTCTGTGTTTCAGATCCTCAGAGATCCTCAGAGCGATAACACCACATTTAATACACCCACGCCCCAAAAAGTGAGGGGTGTACTCACTTCTCTCAGATACTGCATATAAACTATAAACTCTTTGCAAAATGAACTTTAGTTTTTTTTAATGAACTTTTGTTCGCTAGTTATGTAGCTAGCTTGCTGCTTGTTAATAGCAAGTCTCTTGCTTAATAACTAGAATGTTTATGAGTTTTTTTTACTAGTGGTGTTATAATGCCAATATAAAGGCTAGATCTACATTTACAGCATTTGGCAGACGCCCTTAATCAGAGCGACTTACGTTATCTCATTTTTTGTAAAACTGAGCAACTGAGGGTAAGGGCCTTGCTCAGGGGCCCAACACTGGCAGCTTGGTGGACCTGGGATCAAACTCACAACCTTCCTATTGGTAGCCCAACACATTAACCACTAGACTACTATAATGTGTATAGTCCATGAACTGTTTTAGCCACTAAGCTTATTGCATTCGATCTTGGCATGTTAGTGTTATCTAAAAACAATTCTTTATATCTAGCCCATTTCTGACTGAACTTTAATGTTAAACTTAAAGTTTAATATAATAATAAAACTTCGACTGCTACTCTTACTACTACTACTAATAACAATGATATGCACAGACGATAGAATAATCTCCATAAGGTTTAATGCTAGTGCTGGAGCTTGATAACTAGCAACTTTTTTAGTTTTTCAGTGGTGATGTTAAACTTTAAAATTGTCCAGAAAACCACCTAGATCCATCACTTATTTAAACAATTAACACTTATTACTTAACCATACTTAACCATAGCTTAGTTAGGCTAAATGATGCTAGCAATCAACATACTTACTAACCAGCTTGTATGTTTAAATTTAGTAACAGTGTTAATACACTCTACTGGGTTATTTGCGATTATTAGCTAGCTAGCTAGTTGTGTAGTTACTGTTAGCTAGAAACTTTCTCAATAACTAACACGTTTTTCACTAGAGCTGAAACAAAGTTAATTAGCACTACACAGTGTGGAAAGCTAAATAGTTTATAAAGCCTAGTGTTGACTAGCAAGATGACTAGTTAGTGTTAGCTGGAGGTTTTCTAGCATGTTTGATTTGTTCTTTTATTAGTGTAACACACAGAAAGACAGCTAATGTTACGTTATGCTAATGTTAAAACCTATAAGATATTTGTTTTGCTGATAGTGTAAATATTTTAATAGAGAGGTGTGTAGATCGAAATGATTTCAGTCTGATTTTTGTTTTTTTGAGACCAAGCTGCTTTGAGAACAGAACAGATTACTGATGGTGCTCAAGTTGAAGAACAGGTCAAGAAAGGAGCTGTAGTCATTGTGTTTCAGCTAACCTGCCTCACAGTGTTATTTCTCCTCACACCCTCCTCTGCAGGTTTGACACATGGTTGATGCTGAAAGCTAAAATGTGATTACGTGTTCCCTCTGTGCTGGAGGTTCTGTGAGTGAACATGTTCCCTCTGTGCTGGAGGTTCTGTGAGTGAACATGTTCCCTCTGTGCTGGAGGTTCTGTGAGTGAACATGTTCCTTTGGTGCTGGAGGTTCTGTGAGTGAACATGTTCCTTTGGTGCTGGAGGTTCTGTGAGTGAACATGTTCCCTCTGTGCTGGAGGTTCTGTGAGTGAACATGTTCCTTTGGTGCTGGAGGTTCTGTGAGTGAACATGTTCCTTTGGTGCTGGAGGTTCTGTGAGTGAACATGTTCCCTCTGTGCTGGAGGTTCTGTGAGTGAACATGTTCCCTCTGTGCTGGAGGTTCTGTGAGTGAACATGTTCCCTCTGTGCTGGAGGTTCTGTGAGTGAACATGTTCCTTCCACAGAACAGTTTTCCACGTTGCCACAGTCCATGTTAAATGATCCTTGACAAACTCCTTTCTGATTTTGCTCCACTATTTTTCACAGCAGCATCGGGGGAATCGGTGATCCTCTGTCCATCCTGACTTGAGAGACACTGTCACCCTAAGAGGCTCTTTTTATACCCAATCATGTTGCCAACTGACCTAATAATTTACAAATTGATCCTCCAGCTGATCCTCATACGTACATGTAACTTTTCCGGCCTCTTATTGCTACCTGTCCCAGCTTTTTTGGAATGTGTAGCTCTCATAAAATCCAAAATGAGCCAATATTTGGCAGGACATTTCAAAATGTCTCACTTTCAGCATTTGATATGTTATCTATAATCTATTGTGAATAAAATATAAGTTTATGAGATTTGTAAATTATTGCATTCTTTTTTATTCACAACTTTTTTGTAATCGGGTTTGAAAGTCCACATATGAAATAAAAAGTGATTTTGAGTGTATTTAAGTCCATATATGGAAGACAGATGGTTTAGAGTGTCTTATCAGAGTGCCACATTCATACTGAAGATACGACTGGAGACTAGCCTTTGCTTCCGTATATTAAAAAAATGGTTTTAATAGTCTTTAAGTCTATATATAGAAATTACAGAGACTCTAAGAGGATACTTTGATGTACGACTATGAGAATATGGGCGTGTCTTGGAGTCCATATAAGGAACTGTGAGTGGCATTGAGTAGATGGGTCTGATAGATTATATATGCAAATGTGGGCGTGTCTTAGAAAAGAATAACAATGAAAATATTTCTGAGTATTTCTGAGTATTCCTACGTTTAACTCGACATACTGAGCAATAAAAAATAACATACTTGAAAGAGTAAATTTTTATTTTTTTTTTAAACCAGTGCCCTTATCGTCCCCTCCCCCCACACAGATCTACACATATTGTTCATAGAGATGTGGTGATTTGCAGAAAAACAGAAAACAGGGTTGAACCTCAAATCAATTAAAATAAAAAGTGAAAGTGGATCATTTGTCACATATTTACACCATCTAATAGAAAGAAAAGAAAAGCTTAAAGGAAAAATAGTCCACTAGTGAGAGAACGTAAGCGCAGAAGTGCCACAGCGTTACGCCTGTTAATGCCAACGTGATAAATGTAATGTACTGAATAAATGACATGATTCGTCAGACAGCGAAGGTCGTCGGTCCCTGAAGCGAGGTCGTCTAAAAGCAAGATGGAGTACAATCAACATAGTTCTGTAGATATAAACAATAACATGCCATTGTTCTTCAGTATACATGAGGATATAATACAAATTAATCACAGCACAGAGAATACTGATATATCAGAAATATTCATTATGGGTGATGAGAATCTGGGATGAACACCCTGAGACAATTTAGCTTATTAAGATCCATTTATACATGGCGCTGTCTAAACCACACCCACACACACACACACACACACACACACAAAAAAAAGCTAACTTTTAGTTTAGAATTTAGCTCAATGGTAAACTAACGGAGGAGGATTCGAAGACAGCTCTGAGTTTTACATAAGGCCTACGTTCTTGTTATTAGACTTAAACACTGATTTAAAAAGGTGTCGTACTTAAAAAACACACATGCTAAGTGTTAGTTATGTACTAATAAGAAGAAATGATGTCGGCTATAGAACAAATAATAGCGATGATGCATATACGGGCCCTGATCGAAACATTCCCCAATTATTTCTTTCTTTTATTATTTATTCATTTATGCACTTGAATAATTAAGAAAGTGAAATATATACTGAAGAATTTACACGGTGTGAAAAATCGTCTTCCAAATGCGTGAACATAACATAATGTAAAATAACACACTGTGGATATACTACAGCACAAAATCATTCATTCGTAATGACAATATTTGAAATATTAATCCAAAGTCAACACAACTGCTGATGGAAAAACCCCATAAATCCACATCATATTGCATTTCACCTTTGGGTTTAATACAGAGCTCGTTTTCTTATATTTGTTAGAATATTTGAAACATATTTTCTTATTTTTATTTTACAAATTGAACCCTTTGTGTTTTCTCCTCTCGCTTCGATGTTTTTACGGACGTGGGTCGATTGGAGCCGATAGAAAAGGGCGTGGTTATGACGTCATGCGGAAGTCTCATGGCTTCGGATTTTCGGTGTTTATAAAATCGTGTGTTCGTGTAAATTATTTACGACACTGTTTTGTTTATTTAATACGGTGCTGTCTGTTGGCGAGCACCTCCTCTGCTGCAGAGAAATGGAAACGATCGCATGTAGAAAAAATCCTTGAAAAATCACATCCTTGGAAAAAAAAAGTTCTTTTAAGTGTAAAATGGAAAAAAAGTGTAAAGAGGCTGAAGGACGCGCAGCCACGTGGCTTAATTCACGTAGTAAAGCCAATAGATGAGATTAAAAAGGGAAAAGACGGCGGGGAAAATTATCCGTGACCATCGATCGATGGCGTTGACGTCCGTAAGATCTGGGATTTTGATTTTCAGCTGCGAGGAGCGTCTGCGCAGTCGAGCCTTTTTCGGGTGCGCGCTCCTCTCCACACTGTGCCGCCGCGGCGCGCTCGCCTTCCTGTACTGGATCCCTGAGTTATCCAACATCACAGAGCTGGAGTTTCGTGCATCGCTGACGCTGGTGGTGATCTCGTTCCCGGCCACCTCGTTATGGATCTCCAGCGTGGTCAGCAGGATGTTCCCCTGAGAGTCCACCTGCGAGGAAAGAGCAGAATCAGCGCGGCTCTGACGCTCTCGCTCCATGATCTACAATCAAGCTGTGAATCAAGACTTTTTCTTTTTTCTTTTCTTTTTTGCAAACAAAACACAAGTCTCTATAAATAAGAATGCTGAATGTTCAAATCCTAATATCAGCACATCAGCGCATTAGGAGTTAG
The DNA here is from genome assembly GCF_030014155.1 of Tachysurus vachellii. Classification (NCBI taxonomy): domain Eukaryota; kingdom Metazoa; phylum Chordata; class Actinopteri; order Siluriformes; family Bagridae; genus Tachysurus; species Tachysurus vachellii. Next base: position 1,765,355 of record NC_083463.1, read on the forward strand.
AAAGTGAATTAAATGCGTTTTTAGAAGATGATTTATTTATTCCCACATTCGTACAGATCAGAAGTTTTATAAGAATTAACGCTGCTACATCGAGCGAAAGTGTGAAGTGCGCTGACATCATAAATCTCTTCCCCTTGGACACATCAATCTCACCTGTGACAAAAAACATACAAACAGTGTGAGACTTCCATCTACCTGGAAGTAGAGCATTTTATTCAGAATTATTACAGTAAATTAAGTAAACGAATATCTGTAATTAAAACATTTTTATCATTTTTCTTTAGCTTTAAAGGTGGGGTCCCCGTTGTTTGAGAAATGCTTCAGAAATCTGAGTCGGGACACAAAACAAAAACAAAACAAACGTTTAATCAATGAGCAGAAAGGGGCGTGTCTTGTCAATATGGGCGGAGAGAGTGTTCAGTGCGCATGTGTGACATTAGCAGAAAGCGGTTTTAACATTGACATGGAGGATAAAAACAAAGAAAGAAAGAGAAGAAAGACTTACGATAAGGTAAGAAGTAGGACGTGTTAATATAGGATCAGCTTTCCAGCGCTGGAAAGAACTGAAGGAGCAGGAAGTTGGTCACATATTCACAGATTGGAGTTTCCTGAGTCAATAACTCCTGAGCTAAACACTGTTACTACACAAATAACACCTCTTTTCTATCGTAGTAATGTAGAGACGCAGCTACAACCGTGTTTTGTGTAGTAACAGCGTTTAGCTCAGGATAGCTCAGCTTAGCTTTATTTTTTAAAATTTATTTATTTTTCAAAACATGTAAGTGAGTATATTTAATATTATGCATGATTAATGGTTCTGCTGTTATACAGGGGGTCTATTCTATTTTCTAGTCGCTGCTCTTCCCGCTCTGTCCACGCATGCACACGGACGGACACGTGGATTTCCCCCAGAACAGAACCATAATGCCAACACTAACTGTACGCATCTAATCATCTAATAAATCCTCATTTGACAAAGTGGTCCTGACTGAAATGAACTTTTATTATTTAAATGCAATGCATACAACAATATTTTCTATCACAAATAAACATTAGATATTACTCATTGTTTCTCTGTCTGTACTGTGAACAATGACAAAGTTGACTGAGAAGAATTAAGTACATTTAAGTGCCAAACATTCTGGGTTTTAAATGAACTCTTTTCTGAGATGCAAAAACAAAAAATATAAATTACTTTCAAATTACTTTTATAAAGTATCAAAACTAAGGCATACATTAAAATAATAATAATAATAATAATAATAATAATAATAATAATACAAAAATACTGCTTTGTTTATCTACAATCGTATTGTTCTTCCCTTCAGCTATGATAAAGACACATTTCTTTCTGTTAGTTGCCTGGGTTACGTATGTATGTGTGGGCGGAGCTATCGATACAGGGGTGGGACCCATTTGGGTTAGGGGCGTGTTTGTTTTGGTGATTTCAAATGTCAACATCGGCTTTTAAACAACGGAGACCCCACCTTTAAGTGCTTTTTTTTTCTTAGTAATTTTAATAGTCGTTTTTTAATAGTAAATTTTGTTTTATATTTTTAACTGTATGATGTAGCAAAGTGAGTAATTTAATATCTGTAATATTAAAAATTAAAGTTTTTTTCTTACATCGTTAATACATTTTTAATATTATTCATTATTAATATTATATCCTTCCAAAATACCAAAACCTTCCCCTACAAAAAAATAGTAAAACGTTTTATATTTTTCACATTTAGATTAACACTCATTCATTTATTCATTCATCTTCTACCGCTTATCTGAACTACCTCGGGTCACGGGGACCCTGTGCCTATCTCAGGCGTCATCGGGCATCAAGGCAGGATACACCCTGGACGGAGTGCCAACCCATCACAGGGCACACACACACACACTCTCATTCACTCACGCAATCACACACTACGGACAATTTTCCAGAGATCACTTTGAAATCATTTGAGAAATATTAACTTAAATTAACGAGTGTAAAGAAAACTGAAATATTACAGCAGCTTATTAAGAACACTAAAGTTTTCATTCAATATTTGTGTGTAATTGTTTATTGTGTTTATTTGACAGTAATTCTGTACTGTTTTAATTACTTTGTGTTACAGCTCTGTTACATAAGCTGAGTTTATTGAGCGAATAAAAAAACAAATAACACATTTTTTCCAAGCAAGTCTGTGTATTTGACTGAATATAATCGACATTGTTGTGTTTTTCCCAAAAGGACGTGCTGAGTGTGAAATCTGTTGTTTACTTCTTTTTACCCTCAAATCTCTTTTGGAAAGAATCCGAATATAATTACAGATCAGACATCACAGTAATGATGTGAAACAGGATCATGGGAACTCATTAGCACTGATCTGAATCTGATCTGAACCTGAAGGAAAAGAGGAGAGAACGAAGGAGTGAACAGAGGGATGGAGTGCTGAAGTGTGATCATCTACACAACACACAACACAACGTGTGAGTGAGGAGGAAGAAGGGAGGAAAGAAAGGTAGCAGGATAAACTAACTACACACACACACACACACATACACACACACACACTTACAGACACAAACACTCACATACTGTACACACACACATACAGACACAAACACTCACACACACTCACACCTACACACACACACACAGACACAAACACTCACATACTGTACACACACACATACAGACACAAACACTCACACATACACTCATACACACACACACACACATGCACACACACACATTTACAGACACAAAGACTCACATACACACACACATACAGACACAAACACTCACACACACACTCACACCTACACACACACAGACACAAACACTCACACCTACACACACACACACACAGACACAAACACTCACACATACACTCATACACAGACACACACACATGCACACACACACACACAAACATAAAAACACACGCACAAACATACAAACACTCACATACACACACACATAAACACTCACACACACTCACACCTACACACACACAGTTACAGACACAAACACTCACATACACACACACACACACATACAGACACAAACACTCACACACACTCACACCTACACACACACAGACACAAACACTCACACATACACTCATACACAGACACAAACACACACATACACACACACATGCACACACACATTTACAGACACAAACACTCACATACACACACACACACACACACAGACACAAACACTCACACACACACTCACACCTACACACACAGACACAAACACTCACACACACTCACACCTACACACACAGACACAAACACTCACACACACACTCACACCTACACACACACACACACACACACACACACACACAGACACAAACACTCACACATACACTCATACACAGACACAAACACACATACATGCACACACACACACACAGACACAAACACTCACATACACACACACACACATACAGACACAAACACTCACACACACACTCACACCTACACACACAGACACAAACACTCACACACACTCACACCTACACACACAGACACAAACACTCACACACACACTCACACCTGCACACACACACAGACACAAACACTCACACATACACTCATACACAGACACAAACACACACATGCACACACACACACACAAACATAAAAACACATGCACAAACATACAAACACTCACATACACACACACATTTACAGACACACTCACATACACACACACACACATTTACAGACACACTCACATACACACATACACACACACATTTACAGACACACTCACATACACACAGACACACACACATACAGACACAAACACTCACACTCACACCTACACACACACATACAGACACACACACTCACACCTACACACACACACACACACACACATACAGACACAAACACTCACACACACTCACACCTACACACACACAGACACAAACACTCACACACACACTCACACCTACACACACACACACACACACACAAACACTCACACATACACTCATACACAGACACAAACACACACATACACACACACACATGCACAAACACTCACACACACTCACACCTACACACACAGACACAAACACTCACACACACACTCACACCTACACACACACACAGACAGACACTCATACACAGACACAAACACACACACACAAACACTCACACATACACCTACACACCTACAAACACACTCACACAAGCACAAACACACATACACTCCCAACCACACCCACACACACACACACACATACACACACACACTCACCCCTCGTGAGTGATGGTGGCCTTGTACCTGATTAGACTGTTTAACTCCAGACACCTTGCAGTTCCCTCCCTCCTGAACAGACTGAAAACAGAAGAACAGAAGATCAGTTTCATCTTTCACAGCCACAGGTTAAAGAAGGCGATAAAACTATGACCAAATGGCGGCCATCTTGGGTTTTTAAAAACTCTTTACAGTATATAATGCTGAGTAAGTCGTAACGTCGTGCGTTTGTTTTCAGGGAAAATGGAAAACATTTCGTAAAATATTTCTTAGGAATGAAGATGCAGAAGTATCAGATTAATGCACATCAGGAAGGTGTGATGATTTTATTAGCTAATTTCTTCAGAATCTATCCGTCTGTCCTGCCATCGAGTGTATAATAAAAGTACACTAACTCAATCAGTCAGTTAGATTTCAACACTAAGAGCTTTGGTCTTGCAATCTCACTGCCATGTGGTGTAACTCTATCTATCTGTCTGTTTCTAATCTGTTTTTGCCTCAAGTTCATCATCTTCTCATCAACAATGATCAGCCTTTCTTAAATTACAGCTGCACTACATGCCTTCCGGGATCCGGGTAGTAAAGTGAGGATGCCGGTGTTTGTATACGGCCGGAAGTAGCAGAAAGAAACGTCACCTTGTTTCCGTCGTATTTGATGCGGTCGTTGTTGGCTTTCTCTGCCTTCTCTGCCATTTTCTTCTGCATCTGAGGGCCTCGTCCGAAGAAGATATAATTGACGAAGGCGTATTCCAGCAGGGCTAAGAAGACGAAGACGAAGCAGCCCATCAGGTACATGTCTATGGCTTTGACGTACGGGATCTTTGGCAGCGTTTCTCGAAGGTGGGTGTTGATGGTGGTCATGGTGAGAACAGTCGTGATACCTGCGGAAGAATGGAGTTATAACATGAAGGCTTCAAACATGGGTTCCTCATGATGAGGCAAAAGGCTGGAACTGCTCACTGCTCTGTAGAACGTCGTTTCATCGTTTCATTTCAATCTCATAAATACAGCAACTTTTACAGCAAGAACCAAGAGAACCAAGAGCTGAACTCTAAACACCTGACAGGTTCTAGATCTTAAACAGAAAGTAATTGAACCTTTTCACCACACACTCACCAGGTTAATACGTTTAAATCAAGCTATAAAAATGAAAAGGTTTTCTGGGAACAATTTGTTGAACACTTACACTGAACCTTTAATGGTTCCCTCAATAAGAAAAAAAATGGAAGCATCAAAACTTGTTTAGAGAAGAACACTGTTGGAGACCAAGAGCTTTTTATTATCCTTACAATTTTTCCTAAGAATTTCAAATTGTTCCAAGATATCAAGTTGTTAAATGATTGACAGGTTCTAAGCATTAATTAGTAAAGAATCGGCAATATAAATATTTGTCCCACAAACTTACACTTTTAGAAAACAAGAGTTCTTCAAGGTTTCATTGTTGTCAGGACTTTTGACCATGTGCCTCTGTTTATGTTCTGTGTCACATGTCTGCCCCGCCCTTGTTGACTCCTCCCCTTCTCTGCACACCTGTTCCCTATGTGTAATTGTCATGTCCATTTAACCGTGCTGCGTTGCCGATGGCAGCGCAGAATCATCGTCAGTGCATGTTGTTCTTCCTCGTCCTTTGTCCTGTCTAGTTTGGACTGTGTTCCTGTTCTGTGTATTTACTTTATTAAAACCTGTTTATTTCAGCTGTCCTGTCCTTGCAGGCCTGTGGCGAAGGACTTTGACACCCTCCCTCCCTCCCTCCCATTCTGGTCTTTGAGACGTGGTCTGGCCGCATTGTGTTGGGAGTTGTGCTCGGCCCTTCGGCTCGGCTGTGGATATCGCTCGGCCCTCTCTGGCTGCGCCGCCGTGTGCCTTGCTCCCCCCATCTGCCTCGCCGTGTGCCTTGCTCCCCCCATCTGCCTCGCCTTGTGCCTTGCTCCCCCCATCTGCCTCACCGTGTGCCTTGCTCCCCCATCTGCCTCGCCTTGTGCCTTGCTCCCCCATCTGCCTCGCCTTGTGCCTTGCTCCCCCATCTGCCTCGCCTTGTGCCTTGCTCCCCCATCTGCCTCGCCTTGTGCCTTGCTCCCCCATCTGCCTCGCCTTGTGCCTTGTTCCCCATCTGCCTCGCCGTGTGCCTTGCTCCCCCATCTGCCTCGCCGTGTGCCTTGCTCCCCCATCTGCCTCACCGTGTGCCTTGCCCCCCATCTGCCTCGCCTTGTGCCTTGCTCCCCCCATCTGCCTCGCCGTGTCCTTGCTCCCCCATCTGCCTCGCCGTGTGCCTTGCTCCTCCCATCTGCCTCACCGTGTGCCTTGCTCCCCCATCTGCCTCACCGTGTGCCTTGCTCCCCCCATCTGCTTCACCGTGTGCCTTGCTCCCCCCATCTGCTTCACCATGTGCCTTGCTCCCCCATCTGCCTCGCCGTGTGCCTTGCTCCCACCATCTGCCTCACCGTGTGCCTTGCTCCCCCCATCTGCCTCACCGTGTGGTTCACCTTCCAAATAAAAGTGGTCTGTTTTTTGGCTTTGCTACAGAGTTCTGTATAAAACATGAAAACCTTTAGAGCCCTTTAAGGCTATTCCAGTTGCCCACTCTGGTGTCCCTTAAAGGTTCTAGAAACTGACATCAAAGTATTTTCCTCTTAAAAAGGATTTCAAGTACAACAGATTTTGAAGGCTACAAAACCTTCATTATCCAATGAACCCTTGAAGAACCCTTCAAGAACTGTGTCTGGAACAATGTACCAAGTGCTGCATATTAAACATAACTGCATATTAGATTAGATTCAACTTTATTGTCATTACACATGTAGAAGTACAAAGCAACAAGTGCATAATTAAACATCCGACAGGATTGTCAGAGTCCAAGTAGAAGCCTTAATTATCATCTGATGGAAGCAGCTAGTCAGGAAGATCTTCATGCTTCCTTTGTCAAGCATGGTCAGGACATGTGGGAGGACGGTTGATTTCAGATGCCAGAGAAAATGGAGGTGCTGCTGGGATTTCTTGGGAGGGAGCTGGTGTTGATTGCCCAAGTGCAGTCCTCTGCAATGTGAACAACAAGGAGATGTTCATGCCAAGAGCAGAACTTCCTGAAGTTCACAATTCATCCCTTTTGTTTTGGTAACATTCAGAGACACCAGACCACGAGCCAGTCCAACTGCGTTGTACATTTCTAATGCTCCATTGCCGTCAGTGTTGAGATGAGGCCTTCCACTGCGATGGTGTCGATGATGTGGTTTGAACTGGATCTGACAACGCTGTTGAACATCCTGCTGCCATCCTGACCTGACTGTGGTCTCCTGTGTCATTTTAATATACAGAAAGTTTTTCTGAAACCTTCAGTTTTCAACCTCTAACATTCAGCTGCTAAATGTTATGAACAGCATACTGAGGAAGGTGTTCTTCTTGTTGAGATGGTGAGATCTGGCCAGGTGAGATCTGGTCCTCAATGGAGTTGTTGGGATGGAACTCAAACTTAAGCGATTCCACTGTGGTGTAGAGTCTGATTCTGGTGTAGTTCATGATGCTATGGAACTGCAGTCGGTGAGGCATGATGGTGATAGGCTTGAAGAACAATAGACGACTAGCTGGCTCCGATATTGTAGGTATATCTCAGGACCAGTGATCTGAAAAGTCTCTGAACGCTCACTCATGTATGTTGCTGGATGGCAAAGCTTTGTAAGGGTTGCGCTTGGGACAAGTAGAGTTCCTGGTCTTTTGGAACTCTACTCTGTGGATGGGTGGATGTCCTTTCTGTCCTTGTGTTCAGTGCTTTGAACTGTCCATTGAAGAAGATGAGTGTGTCTGTGGAACCTTGTAATCCATGATGGTCTGGATCCCTTGGCACATATACCACATAAACTCTGATCTGTCCTGTGTCTGGAGTTTGTATCCAAAATGATTCTTTATGGATTCATTACAGTTCATTAGTTAGTTCAGTGGCCAAAAAAAAAAAACGCTTTCCAAAATCAGCACTTTTCTGGTACCTGAGACAAGAGAAAGTCACGATCAACCCATTAAAAATGTGGAATCAGGTGTGGCTCCGGCTCGACCAGACACTCCTGAGTCAAATCCACTCCGTAGTTCTTTCTAATTTTATCTTCGTGTCTAAAAGTGCAGTGCACAGCCACGGATATTAAAGCGGGTTCTAGGAGTGAAATGTTCATAAAAACCTCCAAGGCACCGCTAAATTTGTGAGAATTTATTGTAGACATTTACATAATGTGGCTTCATTTTGATTAGCTTGTAAAACGAATCTATACTGAGTTCATGAAGTTCTTACAGTTAAAGGGGTACGTGGTCGTAAAAAGTTTGAGAACCCTTGCCGTAGTGTTTATACGATATTTAATATGAATTCCCACAATGCACCACAGTAGATTAGGAATTGAAAGCTATCATATCAATCATAATGCACTTTAGAGTTTCTGCTGGATAGGGAGCAGGGAGTAGGATGGCAGAAAGCATCGTTTGGGCTGCAAAGGAAAAAAAAAAGTGATGAAAAGCCTCACGCAGAAATTGGACTAAAAGTACATATGAGGCTGTATGGACAGAAAAGTACACGCTGATACTGAGATTATTCAGAGACTCAGCCAAAAGAGCTGCGATGAAATACTTCTCGTTTGACAGCTCGGCTCTGCCGCCCACCATGAATCTGGACACTGCGGATGGCTGCTACAGATTGAGCTCTGTCACAGAGAGCAAACGCCAAAAATCCGGCTCTGCTTACTCAAAGCACTTACACAATCATGCTGTCAAACCCGCCGCTGAATCAGACGCTCATCACACCAGTGTGTGCAGTAAAACATGCTTTATATCTGATTTGTGTTTAGAACAGAACCACCAGAAGTGGAGGATGGTGCGGTTTGAAACCCCTTCTCACCTGAGCCATGACCACGTCTTCTCATAATGATGTGCTGCGTCTCAGATTTTACAACAGTGTGATAAGATATTTTATTCCTCCAGTTCCACAGCAAAGTGCCGCTGAAAAATCTGTTTAAGGCTGTTACTATAGAAACCAAAATAAATGCATTAATGTATACTGTATATATAGACAAACACACATGGATACAATCACACACACCGCTACACAATCACACACACCGCTACACAATCACACACACCACTATACAATCACACACACCTCTACACAATCACACACACCGCTACACAATCACACACACCGCTACACAATCACACACACCGCTACACAATCACACACACCACTATACAATCACACACACCTCTACACAATCACACACACCGCTACACAATCACACACACCACTATACAATCACACACACCTCTACACAATCACACACACCGCTACACAATCACACACACCGCTACACAATCACACACACCACTATACAATCACACACACCACTATACAATCACACACACCTCTACACAATCACACACACCGCTACACAATCACACACACCGCTACACAATCACACACACCACTATACAATCACACACACCTCTACACAATCACACACACCGCTACACAATCACACACACCGCTACACAATCACCCACACCTGTACACAATCACACACACCGCTACACAATCACACACACCGCTACACAATCTCCCACACCTCTACACAATCACACACACCGCTACACAATCACACACACTGCTACACAATCACCCACACCTCTACACAATCACACAGACCTGTACACAATCACACACACCTGTACACAATCACACACCTATACACAATCACACACACCTCTACACCTGTACACAATCACATACACCTGTACACAATCACACACACCGCTACACAATCACACAGACCTGTACACAATCACACACAGATGATAAATAAAGGCTTACAGTGGGTTACTCTGTGTGAAGTAACACACATTGTAGTGGGTTAGCCGTGTTAGCTTGTTGTTCTTCAGTAAAACTTCATACTGCACTTTTATCCGTATCAAATAACTAAGTGACCAATACAAAGAGAATAAAATGCCACTGAAGACCAGAATGGAGAGAGAACAGACTTCCAGATAAACAGCACAATAACAACATTATCATCTAGTTAATGAAGCTGGAACAAAGCGCTTATATAGTTGTCATGTAGACATATGAACATGACTCTAAAGTGTTACTGAATCATTCCAGTTCTCTTTATAATCCTGTTCTTGCCCTGTCTCTGGCTCCAGCTGCTTAACACTAACTGGTATATTACATGATATTATATTCCATTAGACCGAACAGTGTCAGGCTCTTAATGAAGTAAACAAGCTTCAGTCTGCTGATGAGCTTCTCAGAGGCACAATAACTGCGATGCAGACTTACATTCCTGTTCTGTCCCAAATCCGATTAAAAACAAGCCTAGGAATCATTTCTGTGAGTTAATTGAATGCAGCAGTGCAGTGTGGGAAAACAGATAAAACACCACAATGAGAGTAAGTGGTGTGTCTTTGGGGTTCGCTCCTGTTTCCTTTCTGCACTGAAACATGAACACTGATTAGGAAACTTGAGAGTCGGAAAGATTTAACGTACGTCTTTAATTTCTTTTTAAGCCTTACATCACCATCACTCTGTCATGCTAATCGCTAGTCACTTATGGCTTCAATGGTAGGACTTACTGAGTGTGTTATTTAACACACATATGACTTTTTGGTTCATATAATGATTGAAACCGGTATTAGCAAAAAACAATTGGACTTATTTGTGTAATTACTGTAAGCAAGCAACAGTTAACTGGACGCTTTTAACAATTGTGTTTACTTTTCCCCTAAAAATACCAGGCTGCTTGTAGCTGCTATAACAAAAGTACATTCTGTAATCAAATAAAAAGGCAGTTCTTTTTTATGGGAAAAACCAATGCATGTGATCTTATAAAAAAAAGAGACATTTTCAGGGCTCTCAAGTTTTGAAAACAGGCAAGTGTGACATCTCCAACCCCCCAAAACAAAAAAGTATTTGTTTAATTTCCATTTATTAATTTGTGTGTGTGTGTGTGTGTGTGTGTGAGAGAGAGAGAGAGAGAGAGAGAGAGAGAGGGAGAATGAGAGAGAGAGATTATGACTGGTGTTTATTGTAAGTGTTTGTTGCCTTTTTGGACCCCTTTATCATGTGTAATGTTGCTCCCATATAAAACAGTTCAGCACAAGCCCAGACATTTTTAGGGTCATGATTGAGGACAATGTCCCGTCCAGAGACAAACTGTTTCGTGTTGAGGTTTTGTTCAAACCGACCATCGAAAATACCCTCTGTAATGAACGTTTTTTCTTTATTGGTTGTTGTGTTAAATCTTACCCAGATACAATAGTGCTATTTTCTGATTGGCTATTGTGTAGCCTCCTTTTTGATTGGCTGATAAGTGTCAGGCTCGACTAAGAGCTCCAGTGTCAGGGATCAGCCCGGACTTCTGGCCATGTGCTTCTGTTGTTGTTGTCATGTGTCTGCCCCGCCTTCGTCTGTTCCTCCCTGCCCCGCCTTCGTCTGTTCCTCCCTGCCCCGCCTTCGTCTGTTCCTCCCTGCCCCGCCTTCGTCTGTTCCTCCCTGCCCCACCTTCGTCTGTTCCTCCCTGTCTCCACACCTGTTCCTAATTGTATCTGATTGTCTTTTGTATTTAAGTGTGCCGCGTTGGCAGCGCGAATCGTTAGTTATGTGTGGTCACATCTACTGTAGTCTGTCATTTGTATTGTTTATTTCTCATATTGTTTATTTCTCCTATTGTCTTCATTATTTATTAAACTCATTTGAAGCTATCCTGCGTATGGGTCTGTCTCCCTCCTACCCAGACTGTGACATCCAGGGGAGACACGCTTGGTTCCTGCCCGGTTCCATAGAGACAGCAGTGCGGACTGATACGTTTTGGGCGCTGCGGCTTATTAAATATATGATAAATAGTCAAAAAGTTTTTCTGTGTGAGAAATACGATGTGTGACGGGAGAGCGTGAGAAAAGACCGACATGTGTGACTGTCACTGTCAATGTGTGACACTTGACAGCCCTGCATTTTAGATCATACTCCATACATTCATCTCCACATTAGTCTATCTTTACTTTGTTTAATACCCACAATGGTTAGACAATCTGAAGACAGCTATGCAGCGGCACTTTAGGGGAAGTCATGGCCTAATGGTTAGAGAGTCTGACTCCTAACCCTAAGGTTGTGGGTTCAAGTCTCGGGCCGACAATACCACGACTGAGGTGCCCTTGAGCAAGGCACCGAACCCCCCAACTGCTCCCCGGGCGCCGCAGCATAAATGGCTGCCCACTGCTCCGGGTGTGTGTTCACGGTGTGTGTGTTCAATGCTGTGTGTGTGTGTGTTCACTGCTGTGTGTGTGTGTGTTCACTGCTGTGTGTGTGTGTGTGTGTGTGCACTTTGGATGGGTTAAATGCAGACAACAAATTCTGATTGTGTGTCACCGTACTTAGCCGTATGTCACGTCACTGTCACTTTCGTCTTTTTTATCTGTCCAGCTCTCTCACGTGTACACTCTACTCAAACATGCTAGTATCAGCTCCATCACGCTGAGCATCTTGTAGATCACTCTCTAGCTATCTAGCTGTCCAGCGATGACATCAGCAGAGTAGAAAACCGCTAACTTCTCACAGGAAATGACATCATCAACCAACAAACTATCAGTAGTCACTAATTGGATCATATTTAAGGTGGTAAGGTCTGTGTCTGACTCCTGACTGAACGTGAACTGAATTACTTAGCTCATGTGTATGAAAACCTTTATGTCCTTAATGAGGCGATATAAAGTGGGCCTGTCCTACTTTCACCAGCTACATTAACATTTAAAGAGACATTTGGCACGATTGCTGGAAGCCCAGAGCACAGACGTGAGCGTGATGACCCCGTGCTGCAGCGGAATGAATTCAGAGAGATGACAGAGGCTTTGATAGAGAAATCTTTCTGTTCCAGCTTGAATTATTCACTATGTGTTTCCTCTGTGATGAAAGAATTAATGATTTAACAAAGACTATGATTCATCACGCCATGACTTTTTAGCTGCTGTTGTTTACCGAGACCCTGAAACATTACTTAAGGGCAGCGGTTACACCACAGGGCTGCTGAGTTCTGATTGGTGGTCAGGTTTTGATGAATTCACTAACGGCAGCTACGACAGTAGAGCGGGTTTATATTAATGCGCTCGTTATCGTTTCTATGGCAACAGCTCCTTCACAGGGACGTGTACAGCAGATGATCCACATAAGCAGGTTTGTGTACGACATGGTGACGGAGTCTCCGGTCTCGGTTCTGTGTACCAGTCAGACGTAAAGCTAGAACTCTAACTCTATTTCCTACATTCCTACAGTCTGTGATACACAAAGTATTGGCACCCCTCTGCCCTTCCTGTCAGTGGATAGGGAGCACAATAGAAGCTGATCGGACATTATTTGGGTGTTTATTCTGTATGTTATTTTATATAATTATACAAACATTGTTGCGTAAATGTGCTAATGTTACTGTGCATTCGTTCAGATCCTTTCCTCCAACGCTGCACTTAGTTAAACTTTACACTGTGAACTTTATATATATATATATACTTTATAACTCTTGAGTATATGTATAATGACTGATCAATAGTTGCTCTAGTGGTAGGCTTTTTGTGTTTATATTTTATTCAGAATGAGATAATGTGATACGTTTGCTATTCTTCTTATATTCTTGGTTGTTCTGATATCGTTCAGTATTTAAACACAGAAACTTTTGCAATCTTATAACTATGCTAGTCTGTATAATGCTAACTAGCAAACATCGCTGTGTTAGCAATAACATTTAAGTTATTATCTCACTAAAAGTTTTTTTTTTTTTTTACTTCCGGACACGTTTCGTCCTGTCGCACCTACTTGCATATAGACATATTATAAATATCTAATTCCATACCTGTGTGTGTTTGTGTGTGTGTGTGTGTGTGTGTGTGATGAGAAGACAGGTTAATCCTCCACATGAATAGAGAACCTAACAAACAAAAGCGACCGATTCAATCAATCGAGCCATCAACAAGCAGACAGAGATTTAAGAGGAAGTGAGATCAGGGTAATCCCATTTGCATTATCCGAGCCTCTTACGTTTTCAATGGGAGATGACCGGATTCCTACAGTGTGTGTTCGTGTGCGTGAGTGAGTGTGTGTGTGTGTGTGTGTGTGTAATTGAGTCGGAGAGGCTGACAGTGGCCACAATAGAGCTGGATGCGGATGTGGAGGATGGATGGATGGCCTTCACCTCACTCTTCAGCTCTCTTGGAGTCATTTAAAGGAGAGATTCATTGCTCCTCTGCAGAGTGCCGGAGGACTGAAATGGAGGTTAAATGTAATTGTTTTCCAGCTGCATCGATCTTTGTGTTTTTACTGGGTTACCTGGCAGGAGAAAGAGGGAAAGAGACCGAGAGAGCTGGGAACTCGTAATGATAATAGCAGGTGAAGTGAGGCATGTGTGTGTGTGTGTGTGTGTGAAGGTATAGAGATTTTTCCATTCCAATGCAAAGTGCTCTCATTTCACTGCTTAATGTCGTTAATGAGGATAGTTTCACAAAAAGTAGACCATCATCCTGCACATTATTTTTAACCCTCTATCTCTCTCTCTCTCTCTCTCTCTCTCTCTCTCTCTGTCCCTGTCACAAACACATACTCAAGTGTATACACCTCATCGTAAAACCCTACACATGATCTCATGATCTAAAAATTGTCTCACACTCCCACCTCTGAGTGTCTGTGTGTGAAGTGGGACACACTACAGTAGTTGCTCTTTTATCAGTTAACATCACATACAGTACATTGCATAGGGTTAGATTTCCTGTTGATGGATTAAACGTACGGCGGTTCTCGTTCTTCATCAACCATGGGAAGAACAACTAGTTGTGTGGTGCATCGTTAACATGGTCATGTGTTAGTATTTGTTGTGAGGTATATCAGTCTTAATGTTGTTGGGGTTTTAAACACCTTCTGGATGGTGAAACAGTTCATCAGTAACAATTCAACATCAATTCTACGGTGGTCCTTTTCTACTGATGGATGACAAAGAGTAGTATCATTAGAGGCACATACAAAATGTATTGTATTTAAGTAGCATGATGTACCGGCTTGCTAAGTCTTGTGCAGTGAAATCCCTGCTTATTTTTTATTTATGTATAACATTTATGGAAGGAGTCTGTGGTGTCAGCATTTTGTAACAGCCAGAGATGAAGCTGTGAAATTAAATTTTCACACATCTTCTAGACAAGGCTGCACGGATTCTCAGTAAGTAGGGCTGGATGATATAACTGAGATTATAAATATTCTGGTCTGTATACGTTTAATTATTACTCAAAAAAAATTATTACAGACGTATTAAAAGCATTGATTTGTAAATAAAAGTTAATACATAGGTAGGTATGTGAAGATTAGTAGGCAGGAAGAAGTATATAATGAGGCAGGTAGATTAAGAGGTAGGTTCACGTTAATTAGTAAGCAGAAATATAGAGATAATTAGGTAGATGTAGAATATGAGGCAGGTAGACTAAAAGGTAGGTACATGTGGATTATGAGCCCGGTAGATGTAGATTATGATGCAGTTAGATGTAAATTATGATGCAGGTTATGATGCAGTTAGATGTAGATTATGAGGCAGGTAGATTTAGATTATGAGGCAGGCAGATGTAGATTATAAGGCTGTAAGATGTAGATTATGAGGCAAGTAGATGTGGATTATGATGCAGTTAGATGTAGATTATGATGCAGTTAGATGTAGATTATGAGGCAGTTAGATGTAGATTATGATGCAGTTAGATGTAGATTAAGAGGCAGTTAGATGTAGATTATGAGGCAGTTAGATGTAGATTATGAGGCAGTTAGATGTATATTATGAGGCAGTTAGATGTAGATTATGAGGCAGTTAGATGTATATTATGATGCAGTTAGATGTAGATTATGATGCAGTTAGATATAGATTATGATGCAGGTTATGATGAATTTAGATGTATATTATTAGATGTAGATTATGATGCAGGTAAATGTAGATTATGATGTAGTTAGATGTAGATTTTGATGCAGTTAGATGTAGATTATGATGCAGTTAAATGTACTGTAGATTATGATGCAGTTAGATGTGGATTTTGATGCAGTTAGATATAGATTATGATGCAGTGAAATGTAGAATATGATTCAGGTTATGATGCAGTTAGATGTAGATTATGAGGCAGTTAGATGTAGATTATGAGGCAGTTAGATGTGGATTATGAGGCAGTTAGATGTAGATTATGATGCAGTTAGATGTAGATTATGAGGCAGTTAGATGTAGATTATGAGGCAGTTAGATGTAGATTATGAGGCAGTTAGATGTGGATTATCAGGCAGTTAGATGTAGATTATGATGCTGTTAGATGTAGATTATGAGGCAGTTAGATGTAGATTATGAGGCAGTTAGATGTAGATTATGAGGCAGTTAGATGTGGATTATGAGACAGGAAGAAACCAAGACGAAATGTTAAATAGACAAATCTGATCAGCCAGTACATGCACTGACCAGCTGTAGGAATCTTTCCCTGGTGATTGTTGTTTGGTTGAACAGATATCTGCTCCTGCAGTAAGATGATGGAAAATTTGTTACAGCGACAAACAGGAAATGACGTTTTACAGACATCCCACGTCCTAACATGTAACACACACTCACTCATCTTCTACCGCTTATCCGAACTACCTCGGGTCACAGGGAGCCTGTGCCTATCTCAGGCGTCATCGGGCATCAAGGCAGGATACACCCTGGACGGAGTGCCAACCCATCACAGGGCACACACACACACACACA
The DNA here is from genome assembly GCF_030014155.1 of Tachysurus vachellii. Classification (NCBI taxonomy): domain Eukaryota; kingdom Metazoa; phylum Chordata; class Actinopteri; order Siluriformes; family Bagridae; genus Tachysurus; species Tachysurus vachellii. Next base: position 1,782,371 of record NC_083463.1, read on the forward strand.
CACACTCTCATTCACTCACACAATCACACACTATGGACAATTTTTCCAGAGATGCCAATCAACAGGGGAGGAAACCGGAGTACCCGGAGGAAACCCCCGAGGCACGGGGAGAACATGCAAACTCCACACACACAAGGCGGAGGCGGGAATCGAACCCCCAACCCTGGAGGTGTGAGGCGAACGTGATAACCACTAAGACACCGTGACCCCCTAACATGTAACAATAAATGGATAAATATTTTTCTTTAGCAACAGTCAATGTGAGTAAATACCTGTGGGATTAGAAGAATAAATCACATGGTCTGTGCTGTAATAGGAAACTAATCAATGTGAGAGTGGTAACAGTAACACTGATGGTGTGCTTAGGGTCTGTACCTAAAGCCACTCGTGCTGCTGAAGCATCATAGTTAATCCAGAATGAGACCCAGGACAGGATGGTGATCAGGATAGAGGGCATGTAGGTCTGCAGGATGAAATATCCAATGTTCCTCTTCAGCTTGAAACTGAGTGACAGGCGTGGATAAGCTCCTGAGAAAGAGAGAGAGAGAGAGAGAGAGAGAGAGAGAGAGAGAGATGGGGGAGAAACAGATAGGCTATTTATTTCGACAGGCTGTGGAGCCATACTTTATGTTTTTTTTTCAGTTTCTATGGCAATGGTGGTGCAGATTTGCCTTCATCGCTACGGCAACAAGCATCCGTAGTGTGGTGGAATAAATAGTTTTTTTCCTCATGATTGGTTGTAGTAGCTCAGCCTTGAGTGCTCTCTCTCGCCACCGCAATGAGACGAGAGAGAGAGGAAAAAAGTCCACTTCTTTCTATCGGTGTTTAATTCTGACAATAACGTACGTATGTCGAGGACGAGGCGTGATTTCAGACTGAATACAGGATCGAAACACTTAAACAGAGTCACTGAGGAAAAAAAAACACACACACACAATATACACAACACACAATACACAATCTCACAAGCAAAAGCTCATGTACCGCACAGACAACACATACTGTACTAATGAAGGAAGAAATAAAGAAAGAAAGAAAGAAAGAAAGAAAGAAAGAAAGAAAGAAAGAAAGAAAGAAAGAAAGAAAGAAAGAAAGATAGAAAGGTAAAAGAGACAAAGAAAAAGTGTAAGGTTTGGTTGATGTAAAAATTACTCCACTTCATCATTTATTTTAAATAGTACCCTGAAGAACAGTCTTCATTTTTATTGATTCTCATCCTCACTGAAATCTGATCTCTAAATCATCATCTTTCCTCTCCTCCTCCTCAGCAGTGGTCTGTTCTCTATAACATTGTCTTTGCCCCCTCTGTCAGATCTCATCTATATTACATCATATCCCCCCCCCCACCCCCCAAATATCCACCAGGTCTGATCTCTATAACATCCTCTTTCCCTGCCATCTTGGTGCGGTCTGATCTCACCTTCCCCTGATCCTCAGTGAGATCTGATCTCTATAACTTTGTCTTTGCCCCCTCTGTCAGATCTCATCTATATTACATCATATTCCCCACCCCCATATCCACCAGGTCTGATCTCTATAACATCCTCTTCCCCTGCCACTCAACCAGGTCTGATCTGTATATGTTTCATGCCCTCTAAGCATGATCTGATCTCTATAACATCCTCTTTCCCTGCCTTCTTGGTGCGGTCTGATCTCACCTTTCCCTGATCCTCAGTGAGATCTGATCTCTATAACAGACTCGATTCCCACCGTGTGTGTATTGTAGCTGATGTTGAACATTGCGGTATCTGTGAAGTGGAATAATTATTAGCATGGCAGGTCTCTGCTATTACAGCGGAATCAATTATGCAGTGGAACTTCTGCTTCATGAATATCTGACACTGTGGATCGAGCCTTTCTCTTCTCTTCTCTCTCTCTCTCTCTCTCTCTCTCTCTCTCTCTCTGTCACTATGTAACAGTGTGAGAAAAGAAACGAATAAAGAATCGGCTCTTCATCGTTGCTGGTCTAAGCCGGTGTATCTGCCACATGGAGGTGAGACGCTTGACGCAAACCCATAATTAGCCTCGGCACGGAATGCAGCGATCCCTGAGCTCTCCAGCTCGAAAATATAACACCCTCTCAGTGTCACCTCAGAACCAAGAGGCGTTATTGTTTATTTGTTTATTTATTTGTCCGGACAATAAATGGACGAGTTGGTTAGTGAGATTAAGTATATTACCAGTTCGGCCAGTGCAGATAATATACAGTAGGGCGTGCACTAAATTCCAGGGGTTTCGTAAAGTGGGCGTGTTTCTGGAGGTCTTTGAAAAACTAAAACCTCTTTCAAAAAAAAAGAGCAAACCTACGATGGATAATGAAGAACAAAACAGTCATACAGGTAGATTTTAGATTTTATATCTATTATGCTTTATTATCTTACAGTTAAGATATTTTCACAAACAAATAAACAACCAAAACTACGGTTAGGGTTAGATTATCAAATAGGCCACGCCTACCCGATGACGCAATATCTGTTACGCTGTACTGAAATCCATGGAAATAAGTGCATCCCAATAATATAGCAACAAATATTCCTACTCATACAAATACTAACACTCTATTCATACTCATACTTTACTAATACTAATACTTATATTACTACTAATACTGATACTAATATTAATACTCTATTCATTATTCATCTATTTGTTATTCCATAGCACTGATGAATTCTGCATCCTGATTGGTCAGAAGGTGTAGATCAGGTCTCTATAATAGCAGCTCCGAGTGTAGCGCAGGTTTGTACTGTATTAATGCACTCGTTCCTATGCATTACTGTTTCCATAGTAAAAGCTCATTAACAGGGATTTCAACAAATTAAAATTAAGTGTAATTATTGAAGTTTTTGTTCTTTAATTTAAAAAAATAAAAAAAAATAACTGGGGGCACGGTGGCTTAGTGGTTAGCACGTTTGCCTCACACCTCCAGGGTCGGGGTTCGATTCCCGCCTCCACCTTGTGTGTGTGTGGAGTTTGCATGTTCTCCCCGTGCCTCGGGGGTTTCCTCCGGGTACTCCAGTTTCCTCCCCCGGTCCAAAGACATGGATGGTAGGTTGATTGGTATCTCTGGAAAATTGTCTGTAGTGTGTGATTGTGTGAGTGAATGAGAGTGTGTGTAGTGTGTGCCCTGTGATGGGTTGGCACTCCGTCCAGGGTGTATCCTGCCTTGATGCCCGATGACGCCTGAGATAGGCACAGGCTCCCCGTGACCCGAGGTAGTTCGGATAAAGTGGTAGAAAATGAGTGAATGAATGAAAAAAATTAACAGCACCACACCATTGACCAAACTAAACAAGTAAGTTCCCTCAAGCGTTCTTCGGAAATCAGAGCCCATTTCTCAGAAACTGAGGAACCTTTTAGGCTTCTCATAACAGCTTTCTGAATGGATTAAAAAAGAAAAACCATTTCTGTCCACCGGAATATATAAAGATATAACAATTAAACTTCTTTGAAATATTTTAGGGTTCTTGTTCTAGAAGTTCTACAATAAATGGAACTCACTATTCAGTCGATTTTTAAAAAGGGAACTCATTACTGCAAGGTTGAACAAAGGAACTGATGGTGTATGGATACGATAAAACCCTCCAGAGTGGTAAATAACTACTAAGGAACTACTTTTTCTTGCATTGCTTCAACTTTACTTCTGGTTTTGATGCTGTAGGTGTTTGTAAACCTTCACCTGTGGAGAAGACAACGTTCCGCGACACCAGCTTGTAATCCACGATGGAGAACTGAGGAAGCTCGATTTGGGACACACCAGATACTGCGTTGTCTCCTCCTTTCCAGTAGAACTGGATATCGTCAGTCGTGTAACCATCTGTACAAATCACACGTACAGTATAGATGAGTCACGTATACATCGCTGTGTGTAACAACATTAATATGTTGAGAAGTGGGCGGTGATGCACTGGGTTGTGTTACTGCGTCACTGTCTGTGTGGAGGTTCACATGTTCTTCCAGGTTCCTCAGGGTTCCTCCCACATTACAAGAACATGCTAAATGAATTGGTGACCCTTCATTACGTCCAGGTGTGAATGAGAGTGTGTGATGGATCGACCGGTATCACGTGCAGCACGTTTCAATGTTTCCAGGATCGACTTCACCAGAATAAAGCACTCAAGATGAATGAATGAATTTAGAAGATAAGCATCGACATAAAGTCTTTCACACAGTAAAGAATTCTCTTAACAAACATGCGATTTTGGTGCATAGTTGTGTATAATAGTGAGCATAATTAATATTTATCTACAGCAAATCATTTATCATTCAAAAGACACTTTAAGAAAAAGATGTTTTATATTATTTTTTAGTTCTGTTTTATTAATACAGTGATGCCTCGAGATACGAGTGCTCTGACATACAAACTTTTTGAGATACGAGCTGTGATTCGACCATATTTTTGGTTTGAGATACGAGGTGTCGACCGTCTGAGGATCCGTAATGTTCTGATCCGTTTTAAGCGTTGGATCCGTTAAAAAATGTGAACTTGTGTGACTACATCTGATATGCCGACCGGACAGGTTTTTATTAAAACGACCGGCAGATGTTAGTGAGGAAAGAGTGACAAAAAAGGCAAAAACAAGTGAAGAGAAAAGCGATGTAATTAGATTACATTAATCTTTAATTAATGTAAAGAAAACAGAAATTGTAGCAATTAAGTTCAGTTAAGTTAAGAGAAATCAAGCATCGCGTTAGTTCTGATGTCACGTGGTCAAGCCTGCATCAGCTGTTAATCAGCTGTCCACGACGTGCACCAATCCAGTTACTACATCCATATTACTGACCATTTAAATTCCCATTCACTGAGCCGCTCTAGTGCTTCGCTGCTGCTGCGATCTAAACTCCCTCCTCCAACCCCGACTCCACCGAGCAGGAACCTGTGTTCGTTGTACCAGTTTACGTCATAAATCTCCACATATTTTTCTCTCTCTCTCTAATTATTTGTTTATTTATTTATTTATTTATTTGTTCATTTATCATTTTCCTTTCCTATGTTTAACTCTATACATGATTACTGGTTCTGTTATACGGAGGTCTGTTCTATTTACTAGTTGCTGCTCTCTGCGCTCTAAATGAAGTTTAGTTAAGTTCCATTTAAGTGTAAAGTAGCATTAAGAGTGTACAGTAGTGTACAGTAGTGAGTAAGTGAACGATGGTGAAAGTGTAATTCCTCCTAACTCCTCCTCCTGTTTACTCCTCCGCCTGTTTACTCCTCCGCCTGTTTACTCCTCCGCCTGTTTACTCCTCCCCAACCTCCGTGCGCATCTTCCGTAAAGTAAAACCAGTTTATTTTATTAACATTCTCTTTTATTACAGTATGTTTTATACAATATTTGTCATTTATAAATACAGGTACTGAACATTGTTCATATTCAAAACACAAACAAAACACTGGAGTGGAATTTTGCGAGCTGGACCGGATTAATGGGATTTCAATTCATTTAAAGGGAGAAAATTGTTTTGAGACACAAATTAAACTGGTATCTCGAGGCATCACTGTACTACAGTAAAGTTTTTCTATTTTATCTACTGTAGTTGTAGTTTCTCCTATTTATTGCTCGTGTCATGGGATTCTTATTGAATGATTCACTACAACAAACACATCAGCGCCTGAGCATTTCTGATGAGTTATACTGCATAACTGTATCACAGAAGGTAAAACTCTAATGTTAATGCCTATAAGTGCTTTTTTAATGTTAATGCCTATAAGTGCTTTTTCATTTGTGCAAATAATTTATCTAGATTAAAAAACATCCCTGAATTGTTTAGAGTCAGCAAATTATTTTCTCAACATGGCTCTAGACTCCTCCTCTAACTGAACATACAAGTTAGTCATTTATCTGGGATCTTAGTAAATCAAGAGCTGTGTGTCTTTGCGTGAGTGTGTGTGTGTGTGTGTGTCTGTGTGTGTGTCTGTGCGTGAATGTGTGTGTTTGTGTGTGTGAAGGTGTGTGCATGTGTGTCTGTGCGTGTGTGCCAGCGTATGCGTTTGGGGGAAGTCGTGTCCTAATGGTTAGAGAGTTTGACTCCTAACCCTAAGGTTGTGGGTTCGAGTCTCGGGCCGGCAATACCACGACTGAGGTGCCCTTGAGCAAGGCACCAAACCCCCCCAACTGCTCCCCGGGCACCGCAGCATAAATGGCTGCCCACTGCTCCGGGTGTGTGTTCACGGTGTGTGTGTGTTCACTGCTGTGTGTGTGTGTGTGCACTTTGGATGGGTTAAATGCAGAGAACAAATTCTGAGTATGGGTCACCGTACTTAGCCGTACGTCACGTCACTGTGTGTGTGTGTATATATATGTGTGTGTGTATATGTGTGTGTGTGTGTGGACACTCACAGCTCTCTATCTCCAGGGTACAGTTCTGTTCGTCCAGTGGGTATCTCCTCAGGTCCATCATACAAGCAGCAGTTGTGGTGATTCTGTATGACACACACACAAACACAAAACACACACAAACAAACACACACACACAAACAAACACAAACAAACCCACACACACACAATAGAATATTAAATACTGATATTGTAGAGGTGAGGTTTGGTCTTTTAAGTTACAAGTAAAATAGTTCAGCTGTTGTTTCTGTTCTAGTTTTCATTATTGTCTTTGTGCCATTATTGTCTTGACTCCGCCCCCAAGCTCCCATTGGTTAACAGTCCTAAAGTGTTCACCTGTTCTTTGTTAGAGATTAGTTTAGTTTGTCTGTTGATCTGGTCTTGTTTCTGTTCTGTTTCCCAGTGACAGACACTATATTAATAAGGATTTATTTGGGTGATGTCACTCCCTGTTTATATTTATATTATATTTATAAGTATATTTCTAGCTGTAAAAAGTTTTTGCATTAAAAGCTGCAACATGGTGGTAACATGAAGTGGATTTTGAAGCAAAGCAGAGTTGAAGAAAGGGAAGCAGCAGTCAGCAGATCATTAATTGTTAAAATCGAATATCGACATGTCAGTAGCTCAGCAATGAAACTCTTACTGCTGACTGATGAAACTGTTACACCCAGTTAAAGGCAGATCAATCCGGATTAAAAACCATTTATTTCTCATTACAGCTTTTTCTGGAAACAAAAAATGAACAAAAAAATCACAACACTATCGATTTTAGCTAGATACCAGCTCGAAAGAAATAGAAGAAAGTTTAATGAAGTTCTTTATATATGGCCAAGAATCATTTGGCTGTCAGTCGCCTTCTTAGCACTAACGTTCATCAAGGTTTGAGCTTTGTGTTCTGAATATGATGCTTGTCATGAACATCATGTGTGACAGCTTTTACCTCATTTTGTCCTTCAGTCCTTCTTTGTGGTGTGACTGGTGCTTGGACAATTGTAGGATTAATACTGGATACTACACTGGGTCTTTATATAACATCATATCTTCCTGTAACCTAAACGTTTTCCCAATAGGCCTCACTGCATTTCGAGTGAAAAAAAGAATCATATCCTCTAAGTAATTCAGTGAATTGCTCTGAAAGTGATTCATTGATTCACTCTGAAAGTAATTCATTCAGTGATTCACTCTGGGAACTGATTTGTTTATACACTCTGGGAAGTGATTCAATGATTCACTCTGGGAAGTGATTCAGTGATTCACTCTGAAAGTAATTCATTCTGTGATTCACTCTGGGAACTGATTTGTTTATACACTCTGGGAAGTGATTCAGTGATTCACTCTGGGAAGTGATTCAGTGATTCACTCTGAAATTAATTCATTCTGTGATTCACTCTGGGAACTGATTTGTTTATACACTCTGGGAAGTGATTCAGTGATTCACTCTGGGAAGTGATTCAGTGATTCACTCTGAGAAGTGATTCAGTGATTCACTCTGAGAAGTGATTCAGTGATTCACTCTGGCAAAATGATTCGGTAATTAAATCTGGGAAACAATTAATTTATTCATGCTGCAATGTGATCCTTTAATACACTCTGGGACGTGTTCTAGTGATTCACTCTGGGAAGTGATTCAGTGATTCACTCTGGACAGAAAAATATTTATTAACTAAAATGTTCAAGCGAAAATACAACAAATTCTGATGTATTTTTGAATGGTCATGTGCACAGTAAATACTCAGTTGTTAACTGGAGGCATTTTACACACGTGTCCATTCACACTGGATAGAAACGGAAAGGATATGAATCTTTTTCACTTTTGTAATGTTCTTCATCACACCTGGTGTTTTATTTGTTTAAGAGAGCGAGAGAACGAGCGAGCGAGATGTCGACAGTCAACACCAGGGAAATTAAGCACGTCTGATTTCACGAGCGCTGCGGTCACATGGAACCTGTCCAATCTATCATCTCATCTCCCAAAAAACGAGAGCTCGGCCTTTAATATCCAACTGATTTGCTCTGTCTATGAGATTTGAGCTTTGAGAGTTGCGGTGATGAGAGCGCAAAGTGCCGAGTCGGGGGTTCAGTTGAAACATCCAGGAGGGCCGAGGTTCGGATATTGAACTGACACTGTGAACTTTTTTTGTAATCAGTACTCTGTGACGCTCGTAAAATTTTAGCTGACTGTTCGTTCTTACACACATTATCTCTTTTACGTTACTATTAATATTTATGTTTTATAATAAATTAACAGGGGGCACGGTGGCTTAGTGGTTAGCACGTTCTCCTCACACCTCCAGGGTTGTGGGTTCGATTCCCGCATCCACCTTGTGTGTGTGGAGTTTGCATGTTCTCCCCGTGCCTCAGGGGTTTCCTCCGGGTACTCCGGTTTCCTCCCCCGGTCCAAAGACATGCATGGTAGGTTGATTGGCATCTCTGGAAAATTGTCCCTTGTGTGTGTGTGTGTGTGTGTGTGTGTGTGCCCTGCGATGGGTTGGCACTCCGTCCAGAGTGTATCCTGCCTTGATGTCCGATGACGCCTGAGATAGGCACAGGTTCCCCGTGACCTGAGGTAGTTCGGATAAGCGGTAGAAGATGAGTGAGAGAGAGAATAAATGAACATGACTTTTATTCTTCTCAGACCACAGCTGCAGGAATTTGTATTAATTAACAATAATGTGTCCTACAGTATTAGCTCCTATTATTCACATCATTTTTCCTTCATTTTACTTACAACGAGTTTGTTTTCAGTCGTGTGTCCGGTCCTCAGAAATATAATGATCACATATGTGTTCATTATACACATATGTACATTACAAAGCTGACCATGTTCCTCAGTACGTTGTTATTGTATTGTAAGAGGAATAACACACTCCTGCACATCTCATAGCTCCAGTCCCACTGAAGAGCTTCATGCTGCCACCACTGTGCTTCACCGTGGAGATGCTGGTCTTGTCCTTATAAGCTGTCTGTTGACTCTTTTTGTTGCACGGTTTAGATTATTTACATTTTTTTGTGCTTTAAACTACTTTAATAACCCTGATGTGTGACGAATGCACACAGTTACTTTGTGGAGCACAAGCAGGACGAGACGCCGCTCTGTATTTAGAGATCATCAGAAACCGATAGCAGCTTAAACAATCGTTAAGGAGTAACTGTTCTACCTGATGGGTTTGTTCTGAACACAGTATAAAAGGGTGAGCAAACTTATGCTACCAGGTTACTGTATTTGTATTTCTTCTATAACATTTCTATTTGATTTTATTTGCATTTCTTTGGATGTTGATTCACATTAAAATGAACTCATCTCGATTTCTTTCTTTTTTAGTGTGACAGTGACGTGACATACGGCTAAGTACAGTGACCCATACTCTGAATTCGTTCTCTGCATTTAACCCATCCAAAGTGCACACACACACACACACACACACAGCAGTGAACACACACACACCGTGAACACACACCCGGAGCAGTGGGCAGCCATTTATGCTGCGGCGCCCAGGGAGCAGTTGGGGGGTTCGGTGCCTTGCTCAAGGGCACCTCAGTCGTGGTATTGCCGGCCCGAGACTCGAACCCACAACCTTAGGGTTAGGAGTCAAACTCTCTAACCATTAGGCCACGACTTCTCCGACTTCCTTTTATCATCATTGTTTAACGGCGGCATGTAAATATCGATAAAATTTACATTGATACGCTATAACTTTACAGCTAATTCCATTTTATTCAATTTAAACAAAAAAATGTTTCGTATGATTAGAGTGTACCTGTGTTCAGGTGACTTTGTTCTTTCATTTTTATTTTAATGTGTGTTTTAATTTTTATTTTAATGTGTGTTTTAATTTTTATTTTAATGTCTGTTTTAATTTTTATTTTAATGTCTGTAATCTGCTTTTAACAACAGAGAACGTCCCAAAGTAGCTTTTGAGGAATGTAAATTTGAGGTAAATATAATATGAGGTAAATTTCAGAATAAAAATGATTTAAATTGAATTTTCTATTCATCCCTAATGAGCAAGTCTGAGAAAACTGTTGTAAGTAAAAAGTCCAGATTATAAAGTTCAAGCCTAATCACACTGAGTCACACACAGAGAATGCATTTATTACGACTTCTTATTGAGGACGTGATGATTAAATGTGAATAAAACGATCCAGTTCAGAGGTTTTCTCTTTCCACGTGTTGAAGATCACACACTGAGTCTGATGCCCTGCTGCCTCACACACGTGTGTTACAGGAGTAAGGATGAGAAGCTTCCTGGCTGCGAGTGGTATGATTTAAATCCCATCAGGACCGCGTGCCTCTCTGTGAACCGGCTGTACGCCTTCAGACAGGATGCTGTGATGTGACGCAGCTCCACAGAGGAAGGCGGTGCATTACTACAGCCTATACACTATAACGTGTGTGTACATTAAGAGGCTAAGAGCTGAAGCAGAAGATAAAGAGCTGAGTGGAGTGAGACAGGAGACACACCCAGTCTCTTACATCTCTCAGTGTGAGTGGAGGAATGTTCCAGAAGCCTGATAACACTAAAGAGCTGTAATGAGATAAGGGCACACATTAGTGCTGGTGTAATTTAACAGCCCAGTGCACTGACCGGTGTGAGACGACACGTACAGTCAGCACGTGTGTTTAAAATCTCCTTCTCTGGAAGCTTTTATTAAGTAAGCTCATTTTGTCCACTGTTTTAACACGTGAAATGACGTGAGTGAAAAGGCGCAAAGACATAAAAAAGGAATCTGTGATTTCAGAGATCTGCTTTTCGAACCTCACCGTAAAGAACCCCAGATATTCTGACATGGTGGAAAATTCTATTCTAACAAGAATGTGGATTTGAAGAAAACAAGATCATACAAAGTATTAAAGTAAGAATGAAGTGAGAAGAGGAAGAGAGCAAGAGAGAGGGAGGGAGTGAGATGGAGGGAGTGAGCGCTGACCTCAGACCGTACAGGACGGTTCCGTCCGGGTGAAGGCGGATCATGCGGTTCTTCACTGTCACGCCGTGGACGAAGGACTTCTTATCGTTCAGGAAGTAGGTGTCAGGAACCCAGAGCTGATCAGCCACTCTGTTATCCAGAGTCAGGTTTAGAGGAATCCCAGAGTACGCTAAGCGCTTATCCCTCCAGTACTGCTGGAAATACATGGTCAGCGTGAAGTCCTGACAAAACACACACCCAGAGTTCATAAGGCTACATGACAGCTTCATAGGTCATTCATAACACTTTCAGCAACATTTATAACATTCAACATCATCGACTGTCAGATCGTCTGTTTTTGTCCATGTTGATACCGAGTGGCTTCAGTTGTGTCATGTCACAGGTGTTATTGAATTATTAGAGCAGTTATAACACTTATATTATCGTGTCATAACAACTGACTTTGTAGTGACAATAATGAAGTGACATGACATATCAAAACCAAATTTATTTTAATTTAAAACAAGATTTAAGCATCGTGTTCTCCTAATGCTGTTCATAACGCTCCTATAAGCATTATAAGCCACCAGGCATACATAAACCTGTAATTACAATCTAATGACAGTTACAACACTTGTGAGATATTTGGAAGACGCTTTTTCTAACCATCCACACATGGAATGCCAATATCACATCATAACATTTTAAGAGGTGTTATAACAACTATGTCAACATTCAGATGATTCACATGTTATGTCAACTTCATAGAACTTTAAAATCAACTCTAAATTAAACTGGCTGTTTATTTTAGAGTTGATTGTAAAGTTCTATGAACAGTCATAACCATGTCACAGTGCGTTCAGCGTTATAAACACCAGCGGCGAGTTCAGGACATGTTGTTTTGTTTTACTGACCAACCTCAAATGGAATGCTACGTCACTTAATGACATTTTAACAGAAGATTCATAACGTTTAACCTTATAACGTGAGTCATGACAGACTGATGCATACTGGAGTAAGCCTTAATAGAGAGAGAGAGAGAGAGAGAGAGAGAGAGAGAGAGAGAGAGAGAGAGAGAGAGCGAGAGAGAGAGAGAGAGAGAGAAAGAGAGAGAGAGAGAGAGAGAGAGAGAGAGAGAGAGAGAGAGAGAGAGAGAGAGCAATTGAACACTTCCTAATTCAACCATATATCTAAAAATAGACATTATGCATGATGTCATGCTTCAGAAAGGAAATGCAGGCTGCATGAACATGAAAACCACTGGACTGAAATGACTGTGAAACCCTCTGGATTTCCCCAACACATATCACACACACACACACACACACACACACAAACACACACATATACACACAAAATTGTTTTTCTCTCTGTCTCCCCAAAGGATAGAGAGTTGCAGGGTCAGAGCTGAAAATCTGCAAGCCATGGTTTCTAGAAATAGATTTCCCCGTTGTCAGGGTGATTTAAAGAGAGAGAGAGAGAGAGAGAGAGAGAGAGAGATTTGGGAAATAAGAAATAAATAAATACATCAGTGTGTTTGGTTTTGGTGCTTGTCTTGTCTCCAGCACTGTCTCACCCTCGCTTCATCATTCTGCTGTGTCTTGTTTGTTGTCGTTTGTTTTGTATTTGTTCTTGATCAGTTTGTCTGAACCCTCGAGCTTCAGAGCTTCAGTCTAAAGTCTCGTCCATGTGTATGTGTGTGTTTACATCTCAGTTTGCAGTGTTTTCTCTAGTTCCTGGTCACTGTAGAAGTTTATGATGATTGCTGGATTTGCAAAAAAATGAGCAAACAAATAAAAACCCTTGATGCTGATCTTAGAAACATCTCGTCAATCGTTCCAGCTGATTCTCTCAGGACAGATGCAGCCAATCAGCTTTCAGTGCTCGGTCCATTTCCTGCTCTCGGTTCCCTGGGTTACACTGAGTGATGAGGATGGCATCATGTTTTCACCAGATGGATGAAATATCTTTTAACGTGATCTATACTGGAGGAAGCACTCGGCAGACCATAAGCCAGAGGAGAAAGAGGGTGAAGTTCATGTTATCAGCCGAGAACTTCACTGGGCTGAGAACCTGGTCGGCTACAGTCATCCAAGCCTGGACATCATGGCAAAGTTTTCCAGCCTCCTGAGACAGGTGTTCTTCTCAGGTCCTTTTAAGCCAAAACTCAAACCCTTGGCCACTTCAGGCATTTTAAAGTCTAAGGCTGATCCATTTCCTAACTATGTGGATAACATCATGGCTCAACCATCTAACCTGGTATCTTGTTACTTTGTTTCCTGGAACTGGTGAGGAGCATGTCACTGCTTCACCTCCTAACGTCTCAGATGACATCATCAAATCACCTCCTGACTGCGCTGTGGATGCTATCGCTCTATTTTCTGGCTTCACAGAGTACGACTGATGACTTGACGTTCATGTTCTGCTGCCTGGCTCTACTTGTGATCAGCTGGTTCCTGATCACTAGTAGAGTCACTAGTAGGTTCTTGACGAGCTGCAGCTTAAGCAGATGTTCTATCATCATTCTCTCCACAATGCACTATGGTGAAACTGCACATGCAGACCCTGCTGAAAAATCCAGCATAAACCAGCATCAATTCCATGCTGGTCCAGGCTGGTTTTTACTGGTATAGTGCTGGTATAATGCTGGTCAGTGCTGGTATAGTGCTGGTATAGCTGGATGACCAGCATAGTCATGATATTATCAAGCAAAACGGCGCTGGTGTAGCTGGTTAACCAGTATGATCTTGCTGGAATGAGCTTTATGGGAACAACCTTTATTTTTGCTTGTGTATGTTTCTATGTAACACATTAATGTAAGATTAAAACACAATATATTGGAATATATTTAATTATAAGTGTGTTATTTCTTTTGAACTGAAATAACAAAGCTCAAAAAGTTTTGAATAACAAAAAATAAAAACATTTAAAAATCGTTCGTTATGGATTAAAGTGTCTCCACAAATTATATATAGTAATACCAACAAATGTTGACTTCCCGACTCCATGAGGGAAGCAGCATATAAATCATACAGAATGATGGTTTTTGAAAGAAATATATATATATATAATCCATTTGTCTCAATTAAGAAGTAGTTAAGTTGTTTGTCTGTTTTATTAGTAAAGCTGTAATGTGAAGAGATATTACCCAGCATCAGCGTTGCTATGCAACCTTTAAAGCAACTATGTTCACGAAGGTAAATGTAGTTCCTGCACTTTCCTAAAATAAATTTCACAATGTTTTCGACTACATTATATACCTTACAGTGTTTATCGATATTAGTAGAAGTGCACGTGTTCCAGATCATCATGTTTTTCACCGTAATTAGGATTTTGTTTTGGGGTAAATAAAAAGCTTCCTCTTCTACACGACGAATCTGCTGATCACTGGGAATCAGAATGTTGCCATACTTGAGGTACCTGGATGACGGCTGTACGGCATTTGTTACAACTAGTGATATTAAGGACATTAACTACGACATGTTTGACCAAACTCAGGTTTATTGGGTACGATGGAAGCAAGACTTCTTCAGGGCACAAATACTGATGCTTAAAGGTATGTAACTTAAGCAGTAGCTGTTTTATCGTAACTCGTTCACTGCACAATATAAACAAATGAGTGATATATAGTTTTGTTTCTTATTTTGTTTCTATAATTTTTCAGAGAATAAAGAAGACATAGAGCAGGAGTCTAAAGGCAAACGACTCCTCCGGGTGGCACCTCTTAAAAACACATGGTCATCGACACCACATACTACTTGTTACTCGCTAAAAGAGAGAGTGGAAGCTAAGACCAAAAATGTGTGTTGTAAAGGTTATAATGTGTAACGTTATTTGTGCACGTGTGTATATTACAGTGTGATGGCAAATGTCATAAATGTGTAAATATTTTAAACAAACTTATATATATATATTTATGTATATGTGTGTATGTATATAAAGAATGTTTTTCTTTATTAAAAAGTGAATTACAATTCTCAAGAAAATTGTCTTGGTCTTTATTTAACTATGAATATGCACTAAGAAATGTGATGTGTAACAAATGGGTTTTTTTGTGGTCTTGCTGGGATTATACTAGCATCCAAAAGACAACATATGTTGACCAGCACACCAGCATCCCAGGCTGGTCGGCCAGCACACCAGCAACCAGCACCTAATGCTGGACCAGCACACCACCATCCCAAGCTGGTCCCAGCATGCAGAACATACCTTATGCTGGACCAGCAATGCTGGTTTTTTAGCAGGGGAAGCTAGTGCTATTCTCAGATTAGCTTAGCAAAGCAAGCTAACTTCACTAGCAACTGTACGTACACTCTTCAGAGAGACAGATGATCTCTGCAACTTTCTTCAAAGCTCAATTTCATTCACGTTTGGCAGGAGCTAGCTGCAGTTGTGCTTGAGGAACTGGAGAAACTGTGGACCACACACTATAGGACTGGTCTGAAAATTCATTCTCATAAAACCCGTCACAATACGTCAGAAATGTCTTACGCTATACCACGGCTTTCCTGTATGCAGCGAGATGAAGTGACTGTAAATCAGACGAGATGACCTGACTCCACTCGTACACATGTTCCTACACCATGTCAGACTAAACCTTATTAAGTGAACAGATTTGCTCCAGATGTAACAGACGACACGTCAGGCCTTCATTATACCCTTAAAGGGAAAGTGTAGAGCTATGTATCACTCACACACTCACACACACTCACACACACACACACACACACATTCCCCTACACATTAGCTACAGTGTGTACACTTCTCCATGCTGCATACTGATCCTCTCAATCTGTAAAATTCACACAGACACAATTCCAATACGACAATTCCGACCCACTGTGGGCTGATTGGATTTTCCAAATGTTCAGAGTCAGCATTCAGTCTCTAATCACTCTTCATCGCTCCTCATTGGGACTGAGAACAGAAAAAAGTGTGAAGAGATCTAAAAGTAAAGCTAAAAGTTTGTACACCCCCTACGATGTTCACGGAAAACAAAAAAAAGTTCCTTGAGTGTTTGTCTTTATCTTTTTGTTCAAAGGGTGTACATATTTTTGCACTAGAAGTAAACATTGCTTGTTATTGATTTTTTTATTGCTTCCACCGTGAAAGTTCCCGTGGGTTCTGTTGAATTTGTAGGTAACACCACGAGCTCTTTATCATGTTCCTCAAACGGTTCCTGGACAGTTTCACAGTGTGTCTGATATAATTATCCTGCTGGAAGTGGACATTGCCTTTAGGTAACACTGCTGACATGAACTTACACTTCAGCAGTGTTTAGGTAGGTGCTACGTGTCAAAGTAACATCCACATGAACTGAGCCAAGGAACATCACCCAGAGCTTCACACTGCCTCAAAAACATGGTTCTTCAGAACATGCCACTGATGTTGCTCTGTAAACACACGCTATTGATGTCGCTCTGTAAACACACGTCACTGATGTCGCTCTGTAAACACACGCTATTGATGTCGCTCTGTAAACACACGTCACTGATGTCGCTCTGTAAACACACGTCACTGATGTCGCTCTGTAAACACACGCTATTGATGTCGCTCTGTAAACACACGTCACTGATGTCGCTCTGTAAACACACGCTATTGATGTCGCTCTGTAAACACACGTTACTGATGTCGCTCTGTAAACACACGCTATTGATGTCGCTCTGTAAACACACGTCACTGATGTCGCTCTGTAAACACACGCTATTGATGTCGCTCTGTAAACACACGTCACTGATGTAGCTCTGTAAACACACGCTATTGATGTCGCTCTGTAAACACACGTCACTGATGTCGCTCTGTAAACACACGTCACTGATGTCGCTCTGTAAACACACGTCACTGATGTCGTTCTGTAAACACACGTCACTGATGTTGCTCTGTAAACACACGCTATTGATGTCGTTCTATAAACACAGGGTCACTGATGTCGCTCTGTAAACACATGTTACTGATGTCGCTCTGTAAACACACGTTACTGATGTCGCTCTGTAAACACATATTACTGATGTCGCTCTGTAAACACAGGTCACTGATGTCGCTCTGTAAACACACGTCACTGATGTCGCTCTGTAAACACAGGTCACTGATGTCGCTCTGTAAACACACGTCACTGATGTCGCTCTGTAAACACAGGTCACTGATGTCGCTCTGTAAACACACATCACTGATGTCGCTCTGTAAACACAGGTCACTGATGTCGCTCTGTAAACACACATCACTGATGTCGCTCTGTAAACACACGTCACTGATGTCGCTCTGTAAACACACGTTACTGATGTCGCTCTGTAAACACACGTCACTGATGTCGCTCTGTAAACACACGTCACTGATGTCGCTCTCTAAACACACGTCTCTGATGTCGCTCTCTAAACACACGTCACTGATGTCGCTCTGTAAACACAGGTCACTGATGTCGCTCTCTAAACACACGTTACTGATGTCACTCTCTAAACACACGTCACTGATGTCGCTCTGTAAACACATATTACTGATGTCGCTCTGTAAACACAGGTCACTGATGTCGCTCTGTAAACACACGTCACTGATGTCGCTCTGTAAACACAGGTCACTGATGTCGCTCTGTAAACACACGTCACTGATGTCGCTCTGTAAACACAGGTCACTGATGTCGCTCTGTAAACACACATCACTGATGTCGCTCTGTAAACACAGGTCACTGATGTCGCTCTGTAAACACACGTCACTGATGTCGCTCTGTAAACACACGTCACTGATGTCACTCTCTAAACACACGTCACTGATGTTGCTCTGTAAACACACGCTATTGATGTCGTTCTATAAACACAGGGTCACTGATGTCGCTCTGTAAACACATGTTACTGATGTCGCTCTGTAAACACACGTTACTGATGTCGCTCTGTAAACACATATTACTGATGTCGCTCTGTAAACACAGGTCACTGATGTCGCTCTGTAAACACAGGTCACTGATGTTGCTCTGTAAACACACATCACTGATGTCGCTCTGTAAACACATATTACTGATGTCGCTCTGTAAACACAGGTCACTGATGTCGCTCTGTAAACACACGTCACTGATGTCGCTCTGTAAACACAGGTCACTGATGTCGCTCTGTAAACACACGTCACTGATGTCGCTCTGTAAACACAGGTCACTGATGTCGCTCTGTAAACACACATCACTGATGTCGCTCTGTAAACACAGGTCACTGATGTCGCTCTGTAAACACACATCACTGATGTCGCTCTGTAAACACACGTCACTGATGTCGCTCTGTAAACACACGTTACTGATGTCGCTCTGTAAACACACGTCACTGATGTCGCTCTCTAAACACACGTCACTGATGTCGCTCTGTAAACACAGGTCACTGATGTCGCTCTCTAAACACACGTTACTGATGTCACTCTCTAAACACACGTCACTGATGTCGCTCTCTAAACACACGTCACTGATGTCGCTCTCTAAACACACGTCACTGATGTCGCTCTCTAAACACACGTCACTGATGTCGCTCTGTAAACACACGTCACTGATGTCGCTCTCTAAACACACGTCACTGATGTCACTCTCTAAACACACGTCACTGATGTCGCTCTCTAAACACACGTCACTGATGTCGCTCTCTAAACACACGTCACTGATGTCGCTCTGTAAACACACGTCACTGATGTCGCTCTCTAAACACGTCACTGATGTCGCTCTCTAAACACACGTCACTGATGTCGCTCTGTAAACACACGTCACTGATGTCGCTCTCTAAACACACGTTACTGATGTCACTCTCTAAACACACGTCACTGATGTCGCTCTCTAAACACACGTCACTGATGTCGCTCTGTAAACACACGTCACTGATGTCGCTCTCTAAACACACGTTACTGATGTCACTCTCTAAACACACGTCACTGATGTCGCTCTCTAAACACACGTCACTGATGTCGCTCTGTAAACACACGTCACTGATGTCGCTCTCTAAACACACGTTACTCCCTCAGTCATGCTGAAGCTGAACTCTGACCTATTAACACAAGCAGATCTGCTCTTTAACACCACTGTATGACCACAACAAAGGCCTCATTTAAATAAAGAAAAACTCAAAATAATGTATAATAAATAATTTTGTAATTTATGTCATAGATTCATAAATCTAAACACATTTCATTATCTAATCTGCTGTAAATGATAAATTTACAAATATTATTTAAAAAACTATTTTTAGGTATCTGGATGATTTAAATTTTTGATTTAGCTTTTTACATTTTTTTAAATAATACAAATGGTGATGTTTTATATCGCACACTGACCTACAAAAAGTATTGGCACCCCTCAGTTAAATAAAGATGAATTCCTTGAAGATAATTTAAGTAAAAAGTATGAGAGATGATGATGATTGACACCTTTAATGAACATTAGAAATAATAACAAACAAATTGTCATCCATGAGAAAGTAAACACTCGACTGTTATCCTTTACTTCTCCCTTTACTTCTCTCTCTCTCTCTCTCTCTCTCTCTCTCTCTCTCTCTCTCTCTCTCACATGCACTAATTCATGTATTAGGAAAAAAAAATTGATTACACAACCAGCTCCAGACCGCCCGCTTATCTTCACACCCACTAGGCGAGTTTGGCAGATTTACTGAACAGACGGAAAGAAAAAAATCTCACTGCTCAAATATCACGCGTGTGAACATGAATATGTCTGTTTTAGCACAATCTTTGAGTCATAAATCCAATCTGCAGCTCAGACGATAAATCTCAAATAAACGACACATAACCATCAAAAAACAAGAACTTTTATCAACAAATTGATCTAAGATGAACATCATTATTTAGTCCTACAATAGAAACCATATTTTGGAAAACATGACATCAACTTTTTAAAATAAAGCTTCTTTCTGAGTACCGAAACTGTGATGAAAGTGTAAAAGAACAAATTGAGGAACTTTTGGATTACGACTACAAAAAAATGTAATTCCGTGATTATGAATGTTACAGTTATTTAAAAGAATCTAAAAATAAAATGATTCACATGATTCTGTGTGTGAACGGATCTCTGATCATCACTATAGACATTTTTTTTTTAAATATGCAAAAATACTAAGTAATAAATAAGCAAATACTTTACTGTCTGTTTAATTTCACCTCTGTCCAAAAGTATTGGAACGACACCGGCGGCTCTGTGGTTTGTGCTGCACACCGACAACGTTTGGGTTTCAGGTCATTAGTGAACACGAGACAAACTATTTGGTAACTTTAATGATTGAGGACACGATTTTTAACTGAGCAAATGTATTGGAACAGAGTCTTAAAATCAATAAAAGTAAATGGCGCTTCATGTTTGGTTGCTAATTTTTTTTTCTTGCGATAACTGCAAAGAAGCAGTTAGCAAACAAATAAACAAACAAATTATAGCACATTAAACAAAACTGAATTTGACATTTTTTGTACTGACATCCAATTATAAAGTTTATCCAGAACCTTCTGTTAAACAATCATCTCATTTTTTCTTCATTTATTCATTTTGATGAAATAATATCTCATTAATCAGGTGTGTGACGAACAAATATCTCAAACAAAACTAATAACAGAATTACTAAAACATCACGAATGTTTGTTTAAAATGTTCAATTCTAATAAACTTCTTTTGCAAAAGCTTTATCTTTTTTCTCAGCACTTTGACCAAAACGTTTGGTCTGATGTCAGTTGAGATTAGACTTGGGGGAAATATGTTTGTGAGACTTTAATTAGTTTTGCTTAGACGATTCGTTCGAGTAATGATTTAACTTTGTGATTTACCTCATTAAGCTTATGTGGAATTTAAAACGGCAATCTGTCCACTGCTCCTGTCCCTGAATACAAAACAGCTTCTTTTCTTTTGGTGTTACGCAAAAAAGTGAAAAGAAATAAAGTGAGAAAAAGAACAGGGAGGAAAATGTGAACTACACAAAATAAAAAAAAGCAAAACTCAGCTGTTAAATGAGCTCCTCTGGGGGTGAAATAACAATGTCATTAGTGAGACGAGGGGTCCTGTGACACACACACACACATACACACACACACACACACACACACACACATACACACACACACACACACAGACCAGAGTAACAGCATTTACATCAACTTAAAGCCACCGTGTCCTCTGAGGATACCAGAATAGCAGAAAAGACAAGAGAGTGAGAAATTCCAGAACAGTGTGTGTTTGTGTTTGTGTGTGTGTGTGTGTGTGATCCTGAGTCATGCCCCTGTTTCAGCAGACTGACACTTTTCCTCCAGACGTCCGAACGCAGCAGTTTAGCTCACAGAGCTGTAAACAGGCAGAGAAATCTCCAGGCGCTCCTCGCCATCCCAGTGAGAGTCCTGCCTCAGAGTCGAAGCTCCACTTTAACTCTTCATCTCTATTTATTTGGTTATTAATAGCGTTTAAACAACACTGTAAGTGTTTTCAGCATCACCAAAAAAGTGATGTGTGTGTGAGTGAGTGTGTGTCAGTGTGAGTAAGTGCGTGTTTGTGTGTGTGTGTGTGCGCGAGTGAGTGTGTGTTTGTGTGTGTGTGAATGTATGCAAGTGTGAGTGTGTGTAAATGAGTAAGTGTGTGAGTGTGTGTGTTTGTGTGTGCACGAGTGTGTGTGTGTGTGAATGAGTGTGTGTGTGTGAGTATTTGAGTGTGTGATTGTAAGTGTGTGTGAGTACTTTTGTGTGTCAGTGTAAGTGTGTTTGTGTGTGTGAGAGTAAGAGATTGTGTGAGAGTGTGTGGGTGTGTGAGTTAGTGTGTTTTTGTGTGTGTTTTTGTGTGTGTGTGTGTGAGTTAGTGTTTTTGTGTGAGTGTGTGTGTATGTGTGTGTATGTGTGTGAGTATGTTTTTGTGAGTGTGTGAGTGTGTGTGTGTGTGAGAGTGTGTGTGAGTGTGTGTGTGTGTGTGTGTGAGTGTGTGTGTGTGTGTAAGTGTGTGTGTGTGTGTGAGTGTGTGTGTGTGTGTGAGTGTGTGTGTGTGTGTTAATGAAGTGCCACAGGAACATCTCTAAACAGTTAATTTCATTGAACTCTATAAATATTTTTATTTTTATTTATATCTATAAATCATAATTATGCAAATGTCACTAACATTATCTAGCGACTCTGCTCGTGTTCTAGGTTTAAAAGATTTGTTTTCTAAATAAATAAATCCATAATCGTTTTATTATCACAATATTAGTGTTTTTGTGTGTGTGTGTGTGTGTGTGTGTGTGTGTGTGTGTGTGTGTGTGTGTGTGTATGTGTGTGTATGTGTGTGAGTATGTTTTTGTGAGTGTGTGTGTGTGAGTGTGTGTGTGTGTGTGTGTGTGTGTGTGAGTGTGTGTGTGTAAGTGTGTTTGTGTGTGTGAGAGTAAGAGATTGTGTGAGAGTGTGTGGGTGTGTGAGTTAGTGTGTTTTTGTGTGTGTTTTTGTGTGTGTGTGTGAGTTAGTGCTTTTGTGTGAGTGTGTGTGTGTGTGTGTGTGTGTGTGAGTGTGTGTGTGTGTGTGAGTGTGTGTGTGTGTGTGTGTGTGTGTGTGAGTGTGTGTGTGTGTGTGTGTGTGTGTGTGTGTGTGTGTGAGTGTGTGTGTGTGTGTGAGTGTGTGTGTGTGTGTGTGTGTGTGTGTGTGTGTGTGTGTGTGTGTGTGTGTGTGTGTGTGTGTTAATGAAGTGCCACAGGAACATCTCTAAACAGTTAATTTCATTGAACTCTATAAATATGCATAATTATGCAAATGTCACTAACATTATCTAGCGACTCTGCTCGTGTTCTAGGTTTAAAAGATTTGTTTTCTAAATAAATAAATCCAGAATCGTTTTATTATCACAATATTAGTGTTTTTGTGTGTGTGTGTGTGTGTGTGTGTGTGTGTATGTGTGTATGTGTGTGAGTATGTTTTTGTGAGTGTGTGTGTGTGTGTGTGAGTGTGTGTGTGTGTGTGTGTGAGTGTGTGTGTGTGTGTGTGTGTGTGAGTGTGTGTGTGTGTGTGTGTGTGTGAGTGTGTGTGTGTGTGAGTGTGTGAAGAGTCAAACAAGGTATGAGAGCAAAGCTCAGTGTGCTGCATGTGGGTGTGTAGCCAGAGACAGTGTCGCCATGGAGACGGTCTTTATTAATATATTTAGCTGTTTTGTTTGCTCTCCTCCTCTCTTATTTTTAGCCGGATCTACGGCTCCGGGGCCTCTAATTGTCCAATCAGGCGTAAATGCTGGTGTCGAGCAGCTTTAAAGCCACTTTACAGTAGCTGCTCATTACCTCCTGCTCCAGGATAAACTCAGCTCGCTCCGTGGCTCAGCGTGACCTACAGACGCAGCGTGGATCAGGACGACGTGGTCTAATAAAACATTTAATATATCATTTTTATTCAATTTCAGAGATAATAAAAAGGCCTGATATTATAAATGTGTGTTTTCTCTCCCATCTAGCAGCAGTTTCCATGAAGGGGTTGAGTTTTAAAGCTTCCCTTATAGGCGGGGCTTTGTGTACAGAAAAACGCTTAAATTCAAACTTCAACATTAGTGTAGCTTATGGGCATGACTATATACAGTTAGCTATATACAGTTAGCTATATACAGTTAGCTATATAAAGTTAGCTATATACAGTTAGCTATATACAGTTAGCTATATACAGTTAACTATATACAGTTAACTATATACAGTTAGCTATATACAGTTAGCTATATACAGTTAGCTATATAAAGTTAGCTATATACAGTTAGCTATATACAGTTAGCTATATACAGTTAGCTATATACAGTTAGCTATATACAGTTAGCTATATAAAGTTAGCTATATACAGTTAGCTATATACAGTTAGCTATATAAAGTTAGCTATATACAGTTAGCTATATAAAGTTAGCTATATACAGTTAGCTATATACAGTTAGCTATATACAGTTAGCTATATACAGTTAGCTATATACAGTTAGCTATATACAGTTAGCTATATAAAGTTAGCTATATACAGTTAGCTATATACAGTTAGCTATATACAGTTAGCTACATACAGTTAGCTATATACAGTTAGCTATATACAGTTAGCTATATAAAGTTAGCTATATACAGTTAGCTATATACAGTTAGCTATATAAAGTTAGCTATATACAGTTAGCTATATACAGTTAGCTATATAAAGTTAGCTATATACAGTTAGCTATATAAAGTTAGCTATATACAGTTAGCTATATACAGTTAGCTATATAAAGTTAGCTATATAAAGTTAGCTATATACAGTTAGCTATATAAAGTTAGCTATATACAGTTAGCTATATAAAGTTAGCTATATACAGTTAGCTATATACAGTTAGCTATATAAAGTTAGCTATATACAGTTAGCTATATAAAGTTAGCTATATAAAGTTAGCTATATACAGTTAGCTATATAAAGTTAGCTATATACAGTTAGCTATATACAGTTAGCTATATACAGTTAGCTATATACAGTTAGCTATATACAGTTAGCTATATACAGTTAGCTATATACAGTTAGCTATATACAGTTAGCTATATACAGTTAGCTATATACAGTTAGCTATATACAGTTAGCTATATACAGTTAGCTATATACAGTTAGCTATATACAGTTAGCTATATACAGTTAGCTATATACAGTTAGCTATATACAGTTAGCTATATACAGTTAGCTATATACAGTTAGCTATATACAGTTAGCTATATACAGTTAGCTATATACAGTTAGCTATATACAGTTAGCTATATACAGTTAGCTATATACAGTTAGCTATATACAGTTAGCTATATAAAGTTAGCTATATACAGTTAGCTATATACAGTTAGCTATATACAGTTAGCTATATACAGTTAGCTATATACAGTTAGCTATTTACAGTTAGCTATATACAGTTAGCTATTTACAGTTAGCTATATACAGTTAGCTATATACAGTTAACTATATACAGTTAGCTATATACAGTTAGCTATATACAGTTAGCTATTTACAGTTAGCTATATACAGTTAACTATATACAGTTAGCTATATACAGTTAGCTATATAAAGTTAGCTATATACAGTTAGCTATATACAGTTAGCTATATAAAGTTAGCTATATACAGTTAGCTATATACAGTTAGCTATATAAAGTTAGCTATATACAGTTAGCTATATACAGTTAGCTATATAAAGTTAGCTATATACAGTTAGCTATATAAAGTTAGCTATACACAGTTAGCTATATAAAGTTAGCTATATACAGTTAGCTATATACAGTTAGCTATATAAAGTTAGCTATATACAGTTAGCTATATACAGTTAGCTATATAAAGTTAGCTATATACAGTTAGCTATATGAAAGCTAGCTATATACAGTTAGCTATATACAGTTAGCTACATACAGTTAGCTATATACAGTTAGCTATATGAAAGCTAGCTATATACAGTTAGCTATATCCAGTTAGCTATATACAGTTAGCTATATGAAAGCTAGCTATATCCAGTTAGCTATATACAGTTAGCTATATGAAAGCTAGCTATATAAACACAAATGAATAATCAGTGTATCCATCGATTGTTAGATAAATTTTTTTCCATTCTCTTCTTTATTAGTTTTAATCTCAGCTTTGATTAGCCAAGCTAGCTAACTGTACTAGCTTTGTACACTCACTGTCGATCTTTGCTACTTCCTTCCAAGCTTTGTTTCTCTTCTTCACAGAGCTGAGTTGCGTACAGGAAGTGGAGGAATTTCACCACGTAAATACAGACATTACTTCAAACTAAAGTCAGACATCAGATTGGTCCAAAGAGGTAAAGAGCAAATTATTTAGACTTGTAGCTGAGCCACATTTGTGCAAGATTGGAGAAATTGAGGCATCTGACACAGACATAGCAAGGAACTAGACGCTTGCTTGTTAATGTATGTGGAATTTAAATTAACATAGATATAAATTCTGTTGTAAACTAATCCGATGGGCTTCCTGTCAGCGTGTGGAGTTTACTGTAAGATGAATCTCTCTCTCTAAGTCTGCTCCAGACTGGAAAACACACATGGGAATGATTCATGGTTCCATGTGGTGCATTTTCTGGGGTGATGTAACAGACGCCACACCTGCTTTATTGCGCTTCAGAGAAAAGATAGTCTGGTGAGACGATGCCCAGATACTGATGAGACACTGGTGAGACACTGACGAGATGTTGATGCAGATGAGATGTCACTGAGACGAGACCGAGCCATAACTGTGATGTTGTTTGTTCAGCCTTGTGTCACTCTTCTGACCTCTGTTGCGTGAGACAGTGACAGAGGAGCACGAGCTGCAGCGTTGTGTTTCTGAGTGGTTTTTCCAGACTGATGATATGGTTTTTATTGCTTCATGCTGAGAAAACAGTAATTTTCATAAATCCTTCCTGTTTCCTGCAGCTTTCCTCTTCACCTAAGTGCCACAAACACTTTCGATACACTGATTGAAAATGATATTGGTTTCTAAGACAACGGCTTTTACTCGGCACATGCTCCATGCCAATGTGCTCATCACTCGTGTGTGTGTGTGTGTGTGTGTGTGTGTGTGATATTCTTGTCATGCAGACCACATGTATGCATGAGGGTAAACTGAAATATAGTAACTGTGTGTGTGTGTGTGTGTGTGTGTGTGTGTGTGTGTGTGTGATATTCTCATTATGCTCTACAGCCTCGGCCAAAGTCAACCAGACACAAACACACACATACACATACACACACACACACACACACACACACACACACACACACACACACCTACACTGGCTCTTTAGTTTTTACCCAGTGTAATTACTGATCTTCAATTTTACGTCTGACGGTCATAGTGACAGTCTGAGTTAAATAACTGCCTGTGATTGGTTCACACCAGCCAATCAAGAACAAACATCCCAGGCAGCGTTGCCATGCTCACAGTTTGCACACCAGACTGTAGCAGACAAAGTAAGAACTTATTTTATCTCATTGTAATAGAAAATGATTTGAAGTTCTGACAAACAAAGGGAACATGAACATGTGTCTATGATGCACAGGAACAAATCCACTGCAATATTTACTGTAATATAGTAATATAGGCTTGGAAGAGGGGGGAAGGAGGAGTGTGGACTGGATAATAATAAAGATATTGGAAAGCTAAAAAATGAAAAGACGTCTTCTTTTTTACAGCGTCCTGCTAATTTCAGGTCTATTGAGATGTAATGAAATCTGGCAACCCTCAATTATTCTGCAATAAAGGGTGTGTGAAGTGAAAATATAACATTACCTGCTAGGATCAGATACAATTAGTATGAAATGTTATCAAAGACAAGCAGTGAACGTTCTAAACAAGGAATAAAACGTGTGTGTGTGTGTGTGTGTGTGTGTGTGTGTGTGTGTGTTACAGTAAAATGCTGTTACCGTTACTATCCTGACATCGATTCCTCTTTATTCACCCGAGCAATTTTATAATCATTATCATTTCCATTACACACATTAGTCAGGTGTTTTATCCATTTCTAGCTACATGAAATGAGTTCCTGTTTTCAGTGTAAACAGACGTCCTGTCAACAAAATGTCTATTTGATCTGAGACCTTAAATTGACTGAGAAACTACAGCTGACTTTTATAAACTACTGACACTGGAGACTTTTCTCCTTCTGTAAAATTAAAACATATAAAAATTCAGTGCATTATCATGGACCTGATCTACTGCCAGAGCTGCTGTTAAAGAGACTTAATCACCTTCGGACCAATCAGAAGGCAGGATTGGTGCTCCATTTAAACAATCCTGAGTGAGACTAAACTTCTGATGTATTTTAAAGGAAAGTTTAGTATCAGACATTCAGGGTCTATCATTGATCCTGCAGCCTGTGGTGGATGAAATCCTCTTGAGTGTCTCTACACATCATCTCAGTGCGATTGAGCT